>NW_017536074.1:59085-87332 GCF_001853355.1 Bactrocera latifrons | reverse complement strand
AAAATGAAATTTGGCACAAAGGATCGCACTAAGGAGGGGCATATTTGGACGTAATTTTTTTGGAAAAGTGGGCGTGGCCCCGCCCCCTACTTTTTTTTTTATACATATCTCGAAAACTACTATAGCTATGTCAACCAAACTGTATAGAATCATTTCTTTTAGGCATTTCCAAATACAGTTCCAAAATGGAAGAAGTCGGACAATAACCACGCCCACCTCCCATACAAAGGTTATGTTGAAAATCACTAAAAGTGTGTTAACCGACTAACATAAAACGTCAGAAACACTAAATTTTACGGAAGAAATGTCAGAAGGAAGCTGCATCCAGTTTTTTTTTTTTAAATAGAAAATGGGTGTGACGTCGCCCACTTATGGACAAAAACCATATCTCAGGAAGTACTCAACCGATTTCAATGAAATTCGGTATATAATATTTTCTTAACATGACATGTACTAAATATGGGTGAAATCGGTTCACAACCACGCCTGAAATCTCGATTATCACTTTATCATGCGAGAGTATAAAATGTTCGGCGACACCCGAACTTAGCCGTTCCTTACTTGTTTTTTATTCGATTTAAACGATATTTGGTCACAAGGTCTTCTACGAACGTGCATACTTTTTTTCCAAGGAACGCGTGTACCAGGTTTCATCAAGATGTTGAAATTTTTACTCAATTTACAGCTTGCTCGGACGGACAGACAGACGGTCTCTCGAATTTCAACTCGTTTCGCCATCCTGAACATTTATATATGTATATATAAAACATATCAATCTCAGTTAGTTTTAACATGTTGCAAAAGTATAATAATTTAATTAGTGTTATATTTTTAAATCATTATTTCCAACTCTTTTCACCATACTCTCTACAAGAATTTGCTCTGATCTTGGAAATTTAGAAGCTTCAGCGAACGTTTTGGACCTTCATTTCTTGAACAACGATACGTTTTTACTTATGTATATGCATATATGTGTGGTATTTCCCACATTTTCTTCGTAAGGCAATTTAATTTAGGAGTACAACAACCACCGTTAATGTACTTTCCTCCTGTCAAACTCTACCAAGACTTGCCACATTTGTGGTTAAAACTTATTTTCGTTTTCGATGTAGACCATCTCGGTATCTAATACATACATAGATATTTTTACACACACAATTGCAATGCAGCAATTTTGTTATGAAAATTATCACCAAATATATTGACTAAAGGAATACTCCATTCCAACACGAGACGGCCAAACGACAGCAGAGAAATTGAAGGGAATCATTGTGATGTATGAATGTTTGTGTAAATTTATGAATGTGCCAACATAGACAACGGGTAAGCGCCACTTGAGTGACTGTCCTTACATATTTCCTCCGGCCAAGAACACAGTATTAAATATGATTTGGGGGCAGCAGAGACATGCCACACGGAGATGTAGCAGGGCGTGTTCGCGCGTCAACTTGAAATTGTATTATAATATCGTCTGGTCGGCAAAGATAAGAGCGTTTATCCAACGGATTGTGCGTACAAACAGACACAGATGGGTGAACTTAGATGATACTAGCTGCAAAATTCTACGCAGAGTTGTGTGAGGCGAGGCGCTCAAATGTAATATCGACTGCTGCTGCATACACACACATACCCATAAGACCAGCTACCTTCTGCCACCCACTGTGGACAGGCCAAAAATAAATGCCAGATAGCTCGCCAACTTATCATCAGCAGACCGCTTCACTCGCCTGTCCTCTCTCTCTCTCTCTCTCTATGTCCTTCTCTCATGCTGTCATTTGCGCTTGTAAGCGAGCGTTTTTGTTGTCACCGCTGATGTGACTGCAGTTGGTGCTAAGATTTTCATCAGCGATAAGCTTTATTATTATTTTTGTTGTTTTGGTCTTTTTTTTTGTTGTAAAAGGATGTTCATATTTTAAACTAAGGGCGGCGTAAAACGAAAGGATTACGACTATTTGGCAGTTTGAACGTTTGGGCAAACAAACCGAATAGTGCTCACACACACATCTACACATACAAATATACATGTGAGTTTGTTTGCTGTTGCATGCTTTTGGTTTACTATTATCCGGTTTATCACAGGCGTACAGCTTTGCGAACCCTTCAATACCCCTCCCCTTGAAAAGGCTCACACATAACAAATGCTACCAGAAGGAAGTTAAATGTAATTTATTATTAAACAAGTATAAATTTTTATTTACACACCGCACCATAAATACCACGCTCACACACCAGCTTTAGCGCTCTGTTGAATATATATATATATGTGTGTGTGTGCGTGTGTGTGTTGGTGCCTCAGCGATGTTGCGCTGATAAGGCACATGCACTAACGTGGGCCGTTATATTTGCTGCCATGATTGTGCGCTCATACATGTTTTAAAATATGTAGCTTTATTTGTATATTAATGCGCACACATACACATCCACACAATGAACGTACGCTCGTGGCGGCAAGGAGTTATTTAATGTGCCCCGACGCGCTGCTTCCTTGTTGATATCATTCTAGCCACACGCATTAACCAATGTTGTTGTTGCTATTGTGGTGGTTTCTGTTGTTGGCCGCGTTGTTGTACCAATGGACGATGGCCATGAGCGATAAGGCTAAATGGAATTTCGGGTAAACCAAATTTGGGGCTCTCGCTCACGCACCAGCACACACACATACGCACACGTTCACCGAAACTTGGCTTTGGTTGTGATTCGCGCGCATGTTGCTAAGGAGTTTCTGAAAAATTCAAAAAATTTAACGGTTGTCATACTCGTGCTTGCAAATTTGTTTATTTTCAGAAAAGATTGGAGTTTCGAAAAATAAAGATGAATGAATAAAAAACCGAAATGCTATGTACTCGTATAAATAAATTTATACCATTGCTCCAAACGGCAAAAATAGCGAAAGAGAAATTTAAAAATTTTCAAGAGAGTTTCTTAGATTTCATCTAATCTTAATGGCGCATTGAAACCGAGAATTCTTCTAAATTAAGAGATTTTCACACTCACGAAAGAACAAAATCAAGAATTATCAATTTTTATTAAACACCTTCGTCCCTCCTCATTTATAATCAAACACCCTAACGTATCATTACTAGCATCGACAATCTGATGCAGTCTGTAAAAGCAATGCTAATCTAGAATTCATGTGCATAACTCTATGAGTTTTGTCATACTCAATTTGAGTAGATGGATGAAGGTAGCTGAAACCAACTAATAATAAGCTGGCTTCGATTCGCTATTTTCTACGTACTTCTACTCTGAAAGTAACAACAAATCGATTTGAACACTCTCAGCATATCTATAATTAGCTATCTTCAATGCTAGGAAGATTTGGTTTGCATATTTTATATCAGTTTTGTTATTGTGAATGGTTCTTATGACAAATGAAAATAGATATTTATACCCTGAACAGAGTATATTAATTTTGTTACGAAGTTTGTAACACCCAGAAGAAAGCGTCGGAAACCCTATAAAGTATATATATAAATGATCAGTATGTTGAGCTGATTCGATTTAGCCAAGTCCGTCTGTCCGTCTGTCTGTATATATACGAACTAGTCCCTCAGTTTTTAAGATATCGTTTTGCAAACACCATTTTCTCTTCAAGAAGCTACTCATTGGTCGGAACTGCCGATATCAGACCACTATAACATATAGCTGCCATACAAACTGAACGATCGGAATCTAGTGCTGGTATGGAAAACTTTTGYATTTAATAAGATATATTCGSVAAATTTGGTATAGATTATTTTCTAAGACAATAATGTAATCTCTGAARAAATTGTTCAGATCGGTTAACTATAACATATAGCTGCCATACAAACTGAATGATCGGAATCAATTGCTTGCATGAGAAACTTCCTCATTTGACGATACATCTTCACGAAATTTGGTAAGAGTTCAGAGTTTTTCATAAAAATAATGTAATATTGGAAGAAATTATTCAGATCGGTTAACTATAACATATAGCTGCCATATAAACTGAACTAGCGGAACAAGTTCATGTATGGAAAACTTTCACATTTGAAGTGGGATCTTCACGAAATTTGACTTGGATTACTGCTTAAGGTAATAATATAATCTCCGAAAAAAATTTTCAGATCGGATTACTATAGCATATAGCTTCCATACAAACTGAACACATAATTACTAACAGAAATGCACCTGTGAAGGGTATTTAGCTTCGGTGCAAATAAAGTTAACGTTTTTTCTTGGTTTTCTCTTATTTTTAAAACTCAACACTTAGAATCAATAACAGAAGACATGTTAGCTAGCGTTGCACTACAAGTGTTGCCTGCGTGTTTGAGTATCAGGTATAGTCTGTGCAATTCGTAAGAGAGTGACCCTTGTCGAATTGATGAAAGCTATTATAATACACAGACTGTCTTATTTCAAAGACAAAGACAAATCATCATGTAAATAGGTGCATTCCCACAACAGTCGTATCTACGTAACTGACCACAACTAATATTTGGCCAAGGACTATCGACTCAGCTCTCCTGCAATTTAATTTTGGAAAGTTTTTCCCAATAACATAATTTCTAGCATTCCTCCTACCAACAAATCGGAAAGGATTGCAGTCGTTCTTTGTGATAAAGAAACCAAAAAACCTTTATGACAAAATGTTCGCTCAATATAGATCGAATCATTTCATCGCGCAGATATTACCAAGTTTAGTTGAGCCTTTCCCAAATTTTTGCTTTTATGGAAGTTGCTGTGTCGAAGCATATCTCACCCAAAATAACGCTCAATATCTACAAGTGCAAACAATTCAGAAAATTAACCGTGTAGCCATTGAAGTACAAGGGAAGTTTCAAAATACCTCTAACAAAAAACACTGTAAGATTTTGACAGACTGAATACTTTCGGACTACATGTCACAGCCAGCGATCTAGTAGTGTGCTTTTTTTTAGACTATAGTTTTCAATAATACATAAATAAAATGCATATAATTAAATGTTATGACCAAGAGTAAAGCTTTATTATATAAATAAGGGTTTAGCATTATGTCTAAAAACTAATCACGGGAAAGTGACGGCCGGTTATGGTAGTATTTGGATGATGAGAAATAGCTCCGAGGCAGAAATATCAAGCGCTAAGTTTGAGTAAAGAGGTATTTGTACAAAAAAGAAGGTTTTTTTAAAAACTTACAGTTTGTTTAATATCCCAAACATGGTATATAAAGTTTACCACAAAGTTTGCAACACTTAGAGGAAACGTCGTAGACTCTATAAAAAAATATATGTATTTAGCCACTATAGCATATAGGTGCCATACAAACTGAACCACCGGAAGCAATTTCTTTCAAGGAAAACTTTTTTAATTGAAAAGATATTTTGACCAAATCTGCATGGATTTGTATGTTAGATTTAGTTTAAATTTATTTACAATTTTAATTTTATTCTGATTTAAATTTTAAAATTCGCGCCAATATCGATTTGACTTTTGATTTGATTGTTAAGGCGCTGACAGTGCTAGCGTTCCGTTATATGACATTTTACATTCGTTACACATAACCGCCCAGATAGCATAGCGTTCAGTTAGTCAGTCAAGTCGAGTTATTCATATCACATACATCTCATATACAATTTTCGAATTAGTATATAAATATTTTTTTAGAGAAATTCATGCATCACCCAAGCCAATGCTACAATATCCCAAGAGATTGTTCAAATCGACAATCAATAGCCGATAGCATATAGGTGCCACAAAGAGACCGATCAAAATTTATGTAAAGATCTTTGTTATACCCTTTCATGTTATATTATATGTAATGTATCTGCGAAGAGTTCGGTGTAATCGAAGGAAATGTATTTTTTTTTTTATTCGGGAACAGTTCATATTAATCGAATACCCACAGAATGAGATTAACTTTTTAAGTCTTTACTAGAAGCTATTGCATATTCATATAATTATGTATATAATAGTAAAACATACATATATGTATTTATATACATTCACATGATAGCAATTGTCAATTTTCGCAAACAGCACTTTGGTTTGTGTGTGCACATTTCTGCATTTCTACGCTTTTACTTCACTTTGAGTATTTGTCTTCTTTTTCCTCATAATACATTCGCACATATTTATTTATTTTTTGCTTTGTGCTTATTTTTGACTTACTGAGCCTGCATTCCGGCACATTCTGCTTATTTGTAAGATATTTATTGCCTTCGATTGCAAAGCGATAAAAGCGTACACGTAAAGTGTGCACATTTTCGTTTATAGTTGGCGGTTGTGGCACGGACGGCAGCAACAACAATCACACTATCAGCAACAACATCACTACGCTATTGTTATTGTTACTATTGGCTTTGCCCGAAAACAAAAGTCAGTCAGACAGAGCAGCGGCAACGCAATGACTTTGCCAGATTTTTGAGGGCCGATACGTCAGAGGTGGCGGCGGCAACAACAAAAACACTGGCAGCGCGCTAAACTGCTCCTACCGCTGAGGCAAGCGCTGCCGTTTTTCTGCCTCTGCATGTATACACACGCACACACTGATGCTGCTGGGCAGCGTGTGCTTGCCGCGTTCGCTTTGAGGGAAGGTCGCGTTGCCGCTGTTGCAATGCTGCGTCGCGCCGACCTCGTCATTACCACGGTTGCTATGGTGGGCCTGTCATGCTGTGGCCAGCAGCGCTGAACGCACCACCATCATCATCACCAACAATGAAACAACAACAACGCAGGCAACAACCAACAATTGGTTTAACAATGAACGCGTGTTATGTTGTTAAATTCACAATAAAATTGCACAATCAATGCAACTCTGCGCCGTCACCGCGCAAATGGTTTATTTTCACAATTTGGCAGTGGGGTGATGTTGACGGCTCACATTGGCGTAAGCTTCTAAAATGAGCGGTAAAAATATTAAAAAATTATTTTATGATTTTTCTTCTTGAGTCAGGCTTGAGAAATGTATTTCCTAGATGCTAATGTTGTCAGCTGATTTCACGTACCTGTTTTTACTGTTATCTCTCAATCGATTTATGTAGTCTCACGTTATAACTAAACACAATTAGGATGACCAATTTAGAAAAATAGTTATCAACTGAGAGATAGTAAATCAAAGATATGCCGGGATCCGAAGAATACAACCCGCAATGTGTTTTCCAAGCCAGAGAAACATTGTTTGAATTTTATCAATAAGGGTGAACAATTGTGTTAAAATTTTGTCATAACAAACTTTAGTCCATATTTATCCCTATGGTCGACTTTAGTCCATATTTATCCCTATGGTCGCGATCCTCCTTGGATGTTACGATAGGTTCTTTGGTACAAAATATCATGGACCAGTCACAAATCTGCTTAGTCGTTTTATTTTATTCTCTCTACTTTACCTTGAAGTTTGGCGAAGTCCAAGATATTTTCGACAGAGTAGCGGAATAGGTAAGAATAAAGTGTTGACTTGATTTTGCATCGTCTTGTAATATAAAACTGAAGTGCCGGACCTCACAATCTTATCTGTCTTACAATTTTCTCCTTTTCTAGATATTTCCACCATGGAATGTTCCTATAGCAAATTTTACACTTATACTCGTAAAGCTCTCTTCTGCATTAGAAAAATTCTGTAGCATCGGTAGACAACTCATTCCTTATAATTAATTAAACTCATATCATAATATTTTTATCGCATTGTGATATGAATCTTAAATTTTGTGTAGGCGCCCTGCCTGCCACACTGTGCAACAATACCGTATTGTAGCGATGAACCACTACCGAACTCGGTGGGAATGGGGAAAAGGTGCGAACTGCGTCGGTACACGGATTGCCTAAATTGCTAACCACTTTGCGTTTGTTGTTGTTGTTGTGGTCGCTGCTTCCATTTTGCCAATTGTTTATCAGTTTTCCGAATCAGTGCGCGTTGCTACGCGTGGCGCGTCATCGATGGCAGCTGATAAGCTTTTCTTTTTGCTCCCCCATCTTTCTGTTAATTTTATTGCATTTCAGCTCATAACCGGCAACCGAAATAGTCGTTTCCACATATACAGTCGAGCTTTTCAAGCCAACTAACTACCAGAAAAAGAATAAAGAGAAAACCGAAGAAGCCTCTGCACACTGTAGGCGTAGATGCCATAAACAATCGAACAATTTGGTATTCCCGCAGCAATTCGTTGGCTGACGATATTGTCGTTCACCTCGTGCGTTCGTGGATCAGCACATTGTGGTTATGACTCCGCCACCTCTCCTATGGTGGTTAGCTCCGCTTGCTGGAGTCAGCGCTTGTCTGCCCGTTTGTCTACGGGAGGCGATCTCAGTGCGCCGAAAGTGTGTCTTCCCGCCAACCCTCACTAGCGCTACCTCAGACGATGGCACAATCCAACATTTAATCGCCGCATTCGCCGAGGTCACTTTGCACCATCAGGCTTGGAAAATGCAACAGTCAGTCCTATTAAAATAATGCGCATTTTGTATTCACAAGTCCGTCGTAGTGTTTGCGTATCGCCATCTGCTTCGTCGCTTCTTTGTTGCAATTGCAGTATTGCTGCTTATTTCCAAAACTGATTGCGCACTGATAGGCGTCCGGCAACTAGCAACTTGCGACGAAGTTTTGTTTAACGTTATCTTTGCTTAGCTTTCTCGGCAGTGTTCATATGTATTCACTAAATAATGTGTGTATATAACACATATGAATATTTACAAGTGTGTCTATATGATTTCTGCCTCTTTCCCTGCTTTTGTTCAGTTTTTTTTTTCGTACTAACGAAATTCCCAGGTCTCATTGCGAGCTGATAGACGAAGTAAGCGCTGCAATGGCTTTTGTTGCCGCCAGCATGTCTGGTTCGACTATGGCTGAATGGAATTTTTTTGTAGTCAGTTTGCTAATCAGGTATACATACATATTTATATACGGAAAAAAAGTTCACTTCCTACATATAAAAAGTTTTTGATCGGTTAGTTTGATCATTGACTTCGGCAATAATCCAATTCAGATTTAGTGAAGATATCTTATCAAGTTAAAAAGTTTTCCACATTATATACTATACAGATCCGATATCGTCGATTCCGACAAATTTGGAATTTCTTTAGGAGAAAAGGGCGTGTGCAAATTTTCAAATCGATATCTCAAAAACCGATGACGAACAGTCATCTATATACAGACAAACGGTTAGAAAGAGTTGATGAGCGTTTACGAGCAATTTCTGGACCAGTGTAGAATACAAGAGATCCTTGAACTACGTTCTCTGTTCTAGTCCCAGTTATAAAACTTTTAATGTATCCAATGGCATAAACATACGTATGTATGAGGTTTGACGAACGCTAATTATCAAAGTGGGCGTGAAATTACGATATAGCGAAAGTTCAACGCTTTTACTTCCATTGTCCAACTTTCGCTAGGCTTATGTTGGTCATGACAGACAGGTCGGTCTACGCATCTGATTAATAACAGTCCACCCGGAATTAAGATACCAAAATTTGTATATAAATGTTTAGAAATATGTTGTACATTGAAAAAAAAAAATATATATATAGATCCACTGGCATCTGAGCAGTAATCTGCGATATATTTTACTTAAATCCCAATCAAAAATCATTAAATGCTGTCATTTTTGTTTTAAAAATTTTCGAAATCAATGTAATGAAAAATATTTAGGAATGGTTATATTCACATTTAAGTATATGAGGAGTAATAAGTTACTATGCTTTATTAGTAGTTCCACCTTGCTCTTTTGCACATGTTGTCTACTGTTGGAAACCGAACTAATCTTTTTATCAAAGACACGCTCTGGGCGAATACTGAATTCAAATTTCACATACACATAGTACCTAGCATAACCTGGGTTCGAAACTAGTACACAGACTAAGATCAGAAAAGGATACCTTAAGGTTTTTACCATTCGGAAGACAATGACATTGTCGAGGTTATTTCCGTCATGAAAGAGCGTTCTATGAAATATACGTATCAACATGCCTGAAAACTTGTAGGACTGCCAATTGCTGGTTAATATCGGGGTGCATACCTAGAAGAGGAGAAGAACCTCGGCCAAAGTACTGTGGACGAGCAATAGAAAGTGCTTTTCGGTCTCAAGTAAAATTGTATGTGCATTTTCAATTATGCAATCGTATTTGTGATAATAAAGATTTCTATACTAGACTGCATGCCACTCTTTCTTTTCTCGCGTTTAGAAAAAAAGAAATATTGAACAACAGCATTGATTACCAGTCTGCATTTAGTCATTATTGTGCAAGTGTAAGCGCTAGTAAAACACTCCAAATCAATCGCCCGCATTGCGCAATGGTAAATTAAAAACGTGAGTTTCAACACGAAATTAAAATAGTCGGCCCAATCCGTGGCCTTATCAATTTCGCAGAAGAACGCAGCGATATGCAGACGACTCTGGCAGTTTCACTCTGGAGCCGGTGCACTAGATTAGCGCTTAGTGGAGTGAACAGAACTCTGTAGTAGTCGGCGACAAATGCTCTACACTCAGCGCAGTCGGCTGGTGTTGAGCGAAACACGCGCGACGGCGTGGCGAAAATATGCGGCGGCCACCTTGCGATAGCGTTGTCTTATTGTTTTTACTGCTTCTGCTGAAAACTCACCTTTTTATGCGCTCGAACTGCAATTTTTTCAATTCAACGCTTTACGCCTGCTTGGACCGTTATCACTTGTTATTAATCAAAAATACGAGTGGCAAAGGTAACAACTGCGGCGAAGGCGCGTGCAAAACGCCGTAAAGCGGTACCAACAACTAGCAGCAACAACAACAACGCCGACAACGTAGCTGCTGCTGACAATGCAAAAAGGTGGGAACGCTGTTTATGGCGTTTTCGCACTTGGCACCCAGTAAGCACCAACCGCCAGCCATCAGCAGCCCTCAGCTGGCGCAAAAGCCAGCATTCGGCTAGTGCAGCAACAACACGTATAATACGTAATGCACATAATAGGTTGCGCACGGCGTGAAGTGCAAATAATCAACGTTGCCATATCTTACGTTCGCCAGTTATTCGTGATTTACTCGAGTTTGAATATCGCGCAGCGTTTTCCACCAAACGAAACGAAGCGAAATGGAATGAAAAGATATAGAGCCAACAACAAAAGAGTGCCAGCTGTTAAAAAGAGCAGAAACGGCAATCTCGAAGTCGCAAATCGCAACTCGTACACCGTTACAAGAATAATGTGACTGCGAGAAGTGCCAAGTGTGGAGCATCTTAAACCGCTTCATTGTTGATGTTGTTGTTCTTTACTTGTTTTCTTGCACATGCTGTTATTTTGCTGTCGTACGTTTGTTCGGCTGTGTTTTTGGTGTTTCAGCACCTATTCGCCTAAATTCTTTTGATCCCTTGATAAGCTTTCCTCAGCGACGCGAACCACCAGAAAATGTTTTGCTGTTACCAAAGTTGTTGCCATCTCTAGCACATCTTTCCAAAAATCCCTTTAATTTTTTTTCGTTTCTTTTCACAATTTGTGATAGCGTCGATGTGATTTGCTTGCTGCCAAACCGTAATGTTTGTGTATAGGTAGTGTTTCACTCTTCGTCCATCTGAGATATTGACTAGTTTTTTCTCGTTATTTCATATCTCGTTTGTCTTATTGCGTACACTTTTGAAAAGGTGTTAATTTTCTGTGACCAATTAAGAGCAATTGTTATTCACTAGTAGGAACTGCAAAATTACAAGACGAATGTATCTGAGTGGAATCCGATGCTGATAGAGCTAGGAACTTCCTTTTTAATAGAAATAATTGGACAGCTAATATACTGAGAAACGATCGATCTTGAATGAACAATATGTTCGATGTTGTCGATATTTATCGACATTATGCCAGTAGATATGAATTAGCAAAAACAAAAAACAGATAACGTCTTAATATCTGTTCTAATTCCTTTCTCCTCTCACCAGTTTTTGTTCCTAAAATTAAATTTATATCACTACTGGTACCAGTACCTCTTAAAGTACATTCCCCGCTTACATTATTTTGTGATGGTAGCCCCACCTAGCAAGTAGTTTTGTAACCAGTGTATGGAATATCACCTGCCCCCAATTTCATACTTGCTTATCCATGTCTGAGCTCTGCTCTCTTATTAAGAATTTGTACAGAGAGGGTCCATATTGTCGATATATAACTTTGAGTAACTCTGATATTTACGAATGATTGTAATGGTTAGTCATATTTTAGAAGTATTCATTTAGTGTTTATCAAATAACGAATCGGTTTATTCTTAATCAGTTAATTAGATAAACTAAATAGGAATTCAATAGCAAACGAGATTTTGAACCAGCATTAACACCAACAACAACCTCAAACTTTAAATTCAATGTAGAATCATTCTTGTCAAAGGGTTCTACTCTGGACTGGGTAGGCTATTGAAAAGTAATGTTTTCTCTTGACAAATAAAGACCAAACTGTTATAGCAGGATGAATGATGATGAATTTATACTGCTATATGGTGCGGTGCTTTGGATTATGACAACGTCTTATGAGTTTTGCAGAAGATTTATGACAACGGCGAAAACTGCAGATGAATCTATGATCTGTTCGAGATATACCCCGACACTGACAGAGCTGAGTGAATCAAGAGATCGCGACTATACTGGCTAGTTCATATTTGTCCAACTTTAAAACGATTCAATGCATTACTCACCTGGAGCATAAGAAAGACCTTCACTTCCTTGGAGAGATCGGGTGGAGAGGGATCTGACTACACTTCGACATGCGCCAAATAGCGAAAAGAAAAAATGATTGGAGCGCCTTTTGAAATTCGACTGTAATCGCATAAGAGGTGTCTACGGTAGTCAAGAAGAAGGAAATTTAGCCATGTCCGTCTGTCTGTCCGTTCGTGTGTCCATATATATGCGAACTAGTGCCTCAGGTTTTGAAAAGTTTTTTCTCGTCCTTATTGCATCAAGAAACTGGTAATTTTCCATACAAACAATACGATCGAAATCAAGCTCTTGTATCGAAAACTTTTCATTTGATGATATATCTTCACGAAATTCAGCATGGGTTATTGTCTAAGACAATAAAGTAATTTCCTGAAGAAATTATTCCGAACGAATCATATCTTTATATATAAAAATCTTCTTACCGTGTGTTTGTAAATGAACTGCTCCTAAACGGCTTTACCGATTTTGATGAAATTTTTTTTCTGTGTTCAAGGTGATTCGAAAATGGTTTAGATTCACAATTTGATCCACTGGCAAATGTTTTTTGAAACAAATTTTTCATTTTTCATTAATTGGGGAATTTTGGAATGTTTTACATTGGATCCGATAGACTGCGCTACCATCGCARTATCCAATATTCAAACCTTAAAAGGCGACATCTGTAGACCAATAGCAAGTTTTCATAATGTGGACAGGTGTTGTTCGTTCTTAAGTAATAAATTGGGTGATTCAATATCTATGGGTAGCCATTACATTTTTTTCATACCTGTTAACTATTGGAGAGAACAAGAATGCATAACAAGCGTCATCAAGGCTTTGCGGATACTTTGTTAGATTATGAGCGAAGGACACAAATGCATTCATAACAAACCAAACGCGATATCTAGAATAAAAATATTGCGGCATAACTGAATTGTTGGTAAAAATGTCTATTATAATTTGAGATATGCAGCAATAGTTTCGAAGCACTGCAATATTTAAACGGTAACGATGAAGTTTATATATTTCAAACTGATCTTTCCTGAAAAATAATAAAATTGCTAAATATTGGGAATAGTGAAATAGAACTGCAAGCAAATGCACAGTGCAATGAATTAAAACTGGCTCAGTAATCATTCGATGAATAGTATACCACGGGCATCCCAAAAGACTGATGCCATAACCATGCCAGCCGATTTTTTGTCTTGCCACGCAAGAGAACCGTTTCATAATATGCAGTCCACTAGGCTGCCACTCGGCTCGACTCGATTGATTTTACTGGTGCACAGCCCAAATTCAATTTTCCCCCAAAAACCAATGCTTTCTTAAAGCACAAAATGCTTTTCGATTAATGTTTTTGCAAACTGACACAACTTGCTTCACCAAAAATGCGATATCTCCTTAACTAATAGTTATAATCTAAATAATAGAAATCATATAGATGATATTAGCTGTACTACCTATGTATCAGCCACAGTAAAACGTGGACGGGTCTTCTAGTTATATATATATATATATATTTGTCATATAAACTAAACGATCGACTGTAAGTTCTGCAAGGAATGTTTTTTATTTGTGCAAGGCTCTTGACTTATTATAGCTTAACAGACCTTTCTTGTTACAGTTGCATATGTATGTCCTTGCTATATTATCTCTTTTTGATAAACATGTACCACTTGTCTGTTCGGTTCAATACTCTCCACTTCTTACGATTCAGAGTTAGCTAAAATTTTAAAAATTTTTACATATAATTTGGAAATATTAGTACTCAAAACGTAATATTTCCTTGTAATATTAACTAACCCCTCGAAACATTACCAAACACATTAAAACTTGGAAGAAATTTACTCATTACGCGTGCATAAAGACACATAGCTCGCAGCATCGTTGCCAGAAGCAACTCTGCTTATCTACAAGCCGCCGTCCGGCTGCATGTACACTGGCTCTGAGCATTCAATTTGTGCTCATAATTTAATAGCAGCAATATGAAGGACGTTGTCACCTGCGCCGATAGCATCCCTGTGCTGCTATATGAACTTGTAAATCCGCAATATTTATGTGTACTCTTATTGGGCGACAGATACATGCGAAATGCTGGTTGCCAGTTATTCATATTGAGTTAAGCTTTTAATATGCGCCATGTACTTGTCACAAAATCTCGCATGTGTTAATATGCAAATGTTGGACAACATAAATTGCCCGACTGCAACAATTGCTGGCTGTTAGCTGCCGCGAACGTTTGCTGCCGCCTGCCGCCCCTTAACAGATCAATCTGTTGTTAAACAAAAGCAAACACTGACACACGCACACATGCACAGGAGCCATAATGCATATACAAAGTATTGGCGGATTGGCAGAGACTAGCTGAAATTGACCAGGTTCCGAAAACTCAATTCGATTTTCGTTTGGCGATAAGCCGCCGAGCAACAGCTACGTGGTAACGAGACTTACGCCGTTTGGGTCAATTTAATTTGCGCGGGAGTTTACCTCACTGCATGTTGTTATCCTTCAGCAAAGTCAGCAAAGATGCCAGCCAAAGGTCTCACTGTCTGCACTTATTAAGCACACACATATACATATGAGGGCAGTGGTGGCTTTGCTTTGAGTTGCAGATCTCAATTGATCAAAAATGAAACTCCCTGTCGTCGCTGCTTTGCTTTTGTTGCTGTCGTACATGTGCGCCGATCGCACAGATCTACGTTAAATACAGCGTGCTTACCAAAAAGCAGGCCGAAGCTCGGCCGTATCAGCATCGGTCGCGACAAATGTACAAGCTGCAGCAGCTGTTGTTGCCACTGCCGAGCGTGCTCACACGAAATTCGCTGCAGATCGATGTGCCAAATGGCAAAAAATATCATAAAACAACAAAGCGACAATTTTCAGCTTTCAGCTTTCAAGTTATACGAGCTGAAAACTAACTAAACGTGCCAAGAAGGCAGCATGAAGGAAATAAATCGAAAAAATAGCAACAGTCGCTTATCAGCTGACCATATCCTGATGCTGAAAAAGCAGGCAACAACTTAGTTGCATGCGCAACACGCGTTGCACCAAGCGGCAACGGCAAGCAATAATAGCCGCCTGCCTGGCCGTCGTCAACGCAGAGGCCGAGCAACATCAGCGGAATCAATTGCTCAACAACGTTGAACTCAAAGTCAACGCTCTGCTTCCTTTCTTCCATACAACTGCACACACTCGCTCACACCAATATACCCATATATCGAGCGAATGTTTGTGGCATTGGCGATTTTTTAATTAAGACATCAAAAGCGTTTGACTCGAGCGATTTCCTAGAATTGCTATCGAATGAGAATTTTTATTACTGTTGTTGTTGCAGTTTTAGGTAAATTCTACAGCGCCAATCGCTAGTCAATATATTTACATATATATTTCATGCAACTTTAACAACTTCAACAGCGCAATGAGATCTCAGATATATGGAAGGTGTATGTATGTATATGTATACCGACAATTGTTGCAACAATGCCTACCTTTTCATTACTACCTCTTTTCTTAGCATCAGCTTTCTTGTGAATGATCGCTGCTTGTGGGAGCAAATTAGTTGTTTGCAAGGATCAGTTTAAAGGGGCACAGCATGTTACAACAACTTAGAAATACCGCATCACCTATGTTTCTTCAACTGCAACATATTGCAGACAAAGAGAAATTGTGTTTGAAGCATCAATCATTTCATATATTTTATACATGTTATTCGTTTTTTTAGTTTTCTTCTTTATCGCAAATTTTGGAACAAATTAAAAAATAATGAAAAATTTATGTGAAGTTAGTTCTGACTAATAAAGCTTTTTCATTCTGTAAAAATCCACCAAAAGTGTGTAACTTGAATAAAATTAAGAAATCTGGATAAAAATGAGAAAAAGTGTTAACCGCGGTTGAACTGAAGCTATATTACCATTCACAAATACAAACGATTCTTTTGAAGAACTTTGATCGGTCAGTTTGTGTGGTAGCAATAGCAATAGTCATTCGAAGTGAACAATTTCTTTGAATATTGCCAAATTTGGTGAAGATATCTCCTCAAATTAGAGAGCTTTCTATAAAAGCACTTATTCCTATCTATCAGTTTGCATAGCGGTCTTTATTGGCCGTTCCGTCATCGCTGCATCGATGTAAAACTTATCACAAATAGTGCCATCAGGGTTCACAACTTTTATCCACAAATTGTCCAAATCGGACTACACCTTTTTAGTCTCTAGATATCAAAAGTGACCCTGTACCGATATTATCAGCCAATTTGTAAAAAATCTAAAAGGAATTAAATGCAACATTTTTCCTGGCTCTTCTTAATTGGCGTAAACATCGCTTACGCGATTATAGCCGAGTTAACAACAGCGCGCCAGTCGTTTCTTCATTTCGCTACGTGGCGCCAATTGGATATTCCAATTGGTCCTTCCATTGGAGTGGAGGTCTTCCTCTGCTTCCCCCGGCGGATACAAGGTCGAAAACTTTCAGAGCTGGAGTGTTTTCGTCCATTCGGACTACATGACGTAGCCAGCGGAGCCGCTGTCTTTTAATTCGCTGAACTAGGTATGTCAATGTCGTCATATATCTCGTACAGCYCATCGTTCCATCGAATGCRATATTCGCCGTGGCCAACGCGCAAAACACCATAAATCTTTCGCAGAACTTTTCTCTCGAAAACTCGCAACGTCGGCTCATCCGTTGTTGACATCGTCCAAGCCTCTGCGCCACATAGCAGGACGGGTATTATGAGTGACTTATAGAGTTTGGTTTTTGTTTGTCGAGAGAGGACTTTGCTTCCCAATTGCCTACTCAGTCCGAAGTAGCACCTGTTGGCAAGAGTTATCCTGCGTTGGATTTCTAGGCTGACATTGTTGGTGGTGTTTACACTGGTTCCAAGATAGAGGAAATTATCTACAACTTCAAAGTTATGACTGTCAACAGTGACGTGAGTGCCAAGTCGCGAGTGCGACGACTGTTTGTTTGATGNATTGCCTACTCAGTCCGAAGTAGCACCTGTTGGCAAGAGTTATCCTGCGTTGGATTTCTAGGCTGACATTGTTGGTGGTGTTTACGCTGGTTCTAAGATAGACGAAATTATCTACGACTTCAAAGTTATGACTGTCAACAGTGACATGAGAGCCTAGTCGCGAGTGCGACGACTGTTTGTTTGATGACAGGAGATATTTCTATTCCTATTCCTTTTGCTTCCTTGTCCAGTCTGGAGAAAGCAGAACTAACGGCGCGTTTATTGATGCCAATGATATCAATATCATCCCTTTGTGGATTGGGCAGAGCACACTTAAATTCCAATCGTTGGACATGCTTTCGTCCGACCATATTTCACCAAGAAGCTGATGCATGCTCCTTATCAGTTCTTCGTCGCCGTGTTTGAATAGCTCGGCCGGCAATCCATTGGCCTCCGCCGCTTTGTTGTTTTTCAGGTGAGTAATTTCTGTTCGAACTTCTTCATTGTCGGGCAATGGAACGTCTGCTCCATCATCATCAATTGGGGAATCGGGTTCGCCTTCTCCTGGCGTTGTGCGTTCTTGCCATTCAGCAGGCTTGGGAAGTGTTCCCTCCATAATTTAAGTATGTTCTGGGCATCGGTCACTAGATAACCTTTGGGGGTTCTATAAGAGTATGCTCCGGTCTTGAAACCTTCTGTAAGCCGCCGCCTTTTTTCGTAGAATTTTCGAGCATTATGTCGGCCAGCTTACCAAGCTCTTCGTACTCACGCATTTCGGCCTCTTTCTATTTCTGTCTGCAAATGCGTCTCGCTTCCCTCTTCAACTCTCGGTATCTATCCCATCCCGCTCGTGTTGTGGTCGATCGTAACGTTGCGAGGTAGGCAGCCTGTTTTCTCTCCGCTGCGACATGGCACTCCTCGTCATACCGGTTGTTCTTTTGAACTTTCCGAAAACCAATGGTTTCGGTTGCAGCCGTAMGWAAGGAGTTTGAAATGCCGTTCCACAGTTCCCTTATACCGAGTTGTTGACGAGTGGTCTCAGAGAGCAGGAATGCAAGCCGAGTAGAAAATAGTTCGGCTGTCTGTTGTGATTGCAGCTTCTCGACGTCGAACCTTCCTTGTATTTGATGGCGTGCGTTTTTTGCTGCACAGAGGCGGGTGCGACTGCTGCAACAAGATAGTGGTCCGAGTCGATGTTAGGACCTCGGAGCGCACTCACATCTAAAACGCTGGAGACGTGTCTCACCGTCTATTTCCTGGCTCTAATGGCGTCTAATGCATTCGGCGATCATTACGATTGAAATTATTCAACAAAGCAGTTCTGGTGCCGAAACGTTCAAAATATTGGAAAAGACCTTCAATGAATATTGTTTGTCGCGAACAAGTGCTCTTTAATTGGTACAAATTTTTGGAAGAGGGTCGAGAACGTATTGACGACGAACCACGTGTAGGTCGGTGATGCTTGAGAATTAGCGATTTACAGTCAGAGATCTTTCTGGCATCGTTGAAATATCAGAAAGATCGTTTTGAATATCATTTGGGTCTAAAAAATATTAAATAAAAATTGGCTCCAAAATCATTAAATTTTTTCGAAAAACAACGAATGAAACAACGATGTCATGAAACGTATTATTATTAGTGTTGCGTCGCGGATCCATGATTACGACCTCGTAAAAGACGATCAATCATCCGAATATCGTAGCAAAGGTAAGCCGAAACCGAAAAACTACGTCAAAGCAGGTCAAAAATCAAAGTTATTTATCTGCACTCCGAATTCATTTCAACCGACCAAACTGTCAACAAGGAATGTTATTTGAGTGTCATGCAGCGTTTGCGCTATTCGTAAAAAGAGGCTCTTGGTTTTTACACCGAGATATTGCACCGTCGTATACTGGATTGATTCTTCGTTAGTTTTCCGCCAAATTTTTAATGAAACTTCTCAAAGCTTTCTACTCGAATGTCCCGCTTTTGTCGGAACAAGGCAAGAACACCACGATCTCATACCCTTAGACATCCAGGTGACATAACAAAAACAAACATAAGTAAATTTGTGATAAGTTCAAGGCGCTTTGGGCTTAGGGCTTTGCCTAAAGCTAATATCTAGCCACAGTAGTTATTCATTTGGCTTCACAAAACTTCACTAACTTCGCTAACCTAACATCCTTCTTAATAGTTTCTTGACCTGAAATTAATTTTTGCCAAATGCGGAGAAATTAAGTTTAGACTACTTTGTTTTACAATAATTCCATATCTTGGACAGGAATTTGTTTTAGCGAAAATAGTATAATTTACTCAAATGAGATTTCAAAGTAAAGAATACGTATAAAACATTGTAAACTGCATCCGATTCGTCAAACTTTGGAAAATAGCGAATCGAACAATCTATACCATATGCTCAAGCAAACGGGCAGCAGTTGTGGTGCAACCACCTCCACAGTAATACATATGTAATCAATACAGATATGAACATAATTGTGGAGAAACATATATTCCGGGAACCGGTGAGCCTTCTACAAACAATTTCCAGTCTTCCTAATTATAATATTGTAATTGAGGAAGCTTTTTATGAAATATACCAGCGGTTGAAGATGGTGGTAAACCTTTACTCTGGTGTTATCTGTCAGAAATGAGATAAAGGTATAAACTTCCATGCTCTTGTATTAGAAAAACCCAACTATATGTAAAAATAAAGGATTTCCCCATTAACGTAATTAAAATGTGTTTTTTGTAGTTAAATTCCCGATGGTGCCTATGGTCAAAACTCCCCAAAACTTAATACCAAAGTCCTTTAAAAAATATTAATTACAAATATTTTTTTTAAACACAAACCTCCCTGAAACTAAATTGTAAGTCCTAAAATTTATTACACTAAAGGTCTAACGACCGTCCTAAATGCTTTCAATTAACTATAAACAATTACGAATGGTGCCACCCCACCAATTGAGGGCCGGTGTGTAAAGCCGCCGAGACGCGTCCACAAAATATGAAAATGGGCGAGCAAATAACGCAAATAACGAAGCAAACACAGCCACCACCACATTATTGCTATTGTTATTATTATGTTGTACAGGCAACTAAGTGTTGTCCTTGCCAAAGGTGCCGTTGCAACATAAAATGTGAGACGCGAACATGAGCAAAAACAACAAACATACACGCCACACCGAGCTAACAAGACGCACGCGCTACAACAAAAGCATAGCCCACACAGCGACGGCAAAATAATTGAAGGAACGGCCGGTCGGTGGCCAGGCGATTGTTTGGCTGACGCGAGCTCGACTACAATGCGCCAATAAAATATTTAACAAGCATTTAACACACAAAAACATCCGCACCATGCCGCCGAAGCACACAGGAGAGTCAAAGCTTGCGCCATGCCTGGCAGTACGGTAGGTTGTTCAGCTTGTTTTGCTGTTTGCAAAACGAAAAGGGAACACCAATACATAACGGCGTGACTGCCTAGTCGGCATGAAAAGCCCGACAATTGACGGCCGGCAGCAGGCAAAAGGCAAAAAGCCGCAGAAGACGAGCCGCAACCGTGTACAACATGTCATTACCCACCAATTAGGCGCAAAAGCAGCGGTGGTCAAGTGGCAAACGAGGCGAACGAGTTTCGCGCATTGCACCCACATGCGCCCATATGTATTTAGCAAAAATATGGCGTGTGTACGCTCGACGGCACTGTCAAACAAGTGGCTAGGTTTACGGGGACGTTGCCCAGCAAACGAGCGCAGTCCGAGGCTTTTAGCCGGGCCGCAGCTGCGGTTGATCCATAAAAGTACACATAAAGTACAAGTATGCTTGCGCTTTTGGTGGCACAATAAACATTACAACAACCACTTGCCGCAAGGCCTCGATCCACTTACACACATCGTTGTGCGTGGTGCGTCTAAATATCCTAAATATCCGAAAGTGGCGCTTGACTCGGTTTGTGCGACCCTCCTTTGGTGTGCTGTTGACATTTTATTGTTGTTGTAGCTGTTATTTTCAACGCGTTGTCGCTTTATTGCTTTGAATTTTTTATTGTTAATGTTCGCTGTGGCAGCCACCGTTATAAGAGTTGCCGCAACAGCAAAGGATACACGGCCGGCAGGTTAAGAACGGCCTGCAAAGCAAAGAACAAAGCGAAGGCATGTAAATAAAAGCAGCCCAAGGTATTTTGTTAGCGACGAAAAAGTCGCCATCCTGCATTGTTTACAGCGTGTTACTCTTTGACTGCCGACGGACCACCTTTGAAACGCTACTGAGCCAACAGCAGCCGACAAAATTTGCTTTGCACTTTTCTCCTTTTTGTTTACTCCTCGATATTCATCATACATTTTTTAATGCTTTTGTAATTGAGTTAAGTGATTTCGTTATGGTAAAATTCTTTGTTTGATGATTTAATGAAGCGTTGACGTGCCGCATCGTCTTGAACTCCGACTCGTTGCCGTGAATAATAGCAGCTCTGCAGTTCGTACGTTACCGGCCTGCGGTTATTTGCAATTCTTTTCTCATTCGCTGTTTTTACTCGATGTAGTTTTTATCTCGCGCCGTTGATGAGGTGTTTCTTAGTGGTAACATGCATAAATCACGGTTCGTGCATCTGTCGTTGTTTTTTTTTTCAAATGCAACAATTTATTGTTTTTTATTTTTTTGGTTCCACTACTCCTTCATTTCTAATGAGTCTAATTGTATTAACAAGACTTTCAGCAAAGCTTAAAAATAATTGGTGGAGTCACCAGTTATGCAAATGATGTTGAGACATGAGAAAATCGCCCTCTTCAGTTGATCTTTAGGTGAAAAGTTCTCTAATTCCACAACTTCCTATTTGCTAATTTACTGTTAGAATACAGTAATGTTTTAAAGCAAAATCGATTTGAAATTTTCATATCCGCTATTGGTTTTAATGTAAAAAGCTTGTTTGATTTTAATTTCCCAAACATTTTTGTATTAATAAAATGGATGATTCAAGTAGAGGTACTTTTTTCCATAACTTTGACAGATCACGCGTGACCAGCTGTCATGTTATATTTGTTCAAAATTGTTTGTTATTTTGTCGTGGAATGACTTCAACTTTACTTGTATTCATAAAAAATGTGTTTCGGGCGCTCCGCTTAACTTATGATCAACATAATCGGCCTATTGAGCGTACTATTCGAACACCATCACCCATCTTGAATACCAGCATTCATTATTGGATAATATTCGACCGCACTGAAGAACATATAGAAGCCGTAGCTCTCAGTGTACACGAAGACTGTGGAGAGTCGATTCGGCGCCATTCGTAAAAGCGTAAAAAATATTGTTCGATCTACCTAAGCAACATCGCATCGCTCTATGAACTCTTGAAAAGATCCAAAAAATCCGATATTGATAACCATGATATTGTTCAGTGCTGCGGCCAATTTCTGGCTCAATGGGCATGTACACGAGCAAAATTGCCGAATTTGGGATCAAGGTGAAGAGCTGCCATCTTATTGAGTCGAAGAGATTCAAAAGGTGCAATTTCATCAAAAAAAGTTGGCGTGGTTTGCGGGCCGGTATTACTTCCAAAATGATATCGGTGAAAATATAACCAACCGTTGTCGTGCTATGTTATGCGACTATTTGCTGCCTGAAATTGAAACTCTTGATCTCGGTGACATTTGGTTTAAACAAGTTCACTCCACTTCGCACACAGTTCGGTGAACAAATAATTTCACGTTTTGGGCCGGTCGATTGCGGACAATCTCGCTTTGTTTCAGACCTTGCAGTAAAGTGTCATTCGCCAGTTACCATTCGAAATGCTCGAAGGAGCCATCGAAAATTGGACGCAAAGAAATAATTTTCARAAAATAAATGCTGAAGAATATGTTTTCGAATGATATCCTGTGTTTTTTCTTTAAAAAAGTACTGAATCACCCTTTATATATATTCGGTTTTGACCACAACCTTTCTGTCAAATTTGCTAATTTTTAAGATGAAAACATACTAATACACTTCTACTGAAATTATCCAAAAGTAATTATGTTGTTTTAAAGCTGAGTTGCTAAATTTTCAACTGAGACGAGTTGTCAACCGTAATGTAGGTTATAGTGGGCATATCAAAAAGATATAAGTTAGGCCATAATTTCTCACAAACTTTTCTCTTATTAGAACTTTTCGGAGCGTCCTAAAACCTTGCACTTTGGTACACCATACTACTAAATAAAGATAAAGTGACTAAGAGCTCAAGAAAATAATATTAGTTAAACACACCCAGATTTTGAGAGCTGAATCGAAAAAGTAAAAATATGTGAACATATATGCTCACAGGAATGCTATCTAAGATTTCACAGCATCACCGAAAAAAGGCTGCTCAGTGTTCACGTTTACTCGTGTGAATTTATTTTGCATAATTGCGCACTTACACACCACACACTTACCGACGTATGTATATGCTTCGAACGAATTGGCTACATGTGTACTTTTTCAAATATGGCAAACCGAGGTGACACCGCAACAACCGTAAATGGCATTATTGCACCAAGGCGATGTGAAATACAAACCAGCAATGAGCAACGGGCAACAATCAACATTGACAGCAGCAAATTCCATGCCAAACACAAACCGATGTAGATGGACCTGCGCATGCGCAGCGCAGCACGTCATAGTGCAGTTGAAGGAGGCGTAGAAAATGGTGCGGGACAAGGCGCGTTGCACTCAATTATGTGTGTCCAATGTGCAACGAGCAAAGCAGCGATTATGCAGATACAGAATAAAAGTTGCAGTTAATGC
This sequence comes from Bactrocera latifrons, assembly GCF_001853355.1. Classification (NCBI taxonomy): domain Eukaryota; kingdom Metazoa; phylum Arthropoda; class Insecta; order Diptera; family Tephritidae; genus Bactrocera; species Bactrocera latifrons. The sequence continues at coordinate 63,073 of NW_017536074.1, read as the reverse complement.
AAAGTGCTGACATTTCAATAGCTACAAATTGACAGGTCAACGCGCAAGCGCAACGATACCGGCAAAACAACAACGAACTACTTTTCGTCGAGGCGCAAAAAAGGTGGCAAAAACAACGCTGTGGTTGCTTTATTTCCTTGCCATTGGAATTGTAATGACAATGCGATCGGCAATTGGTTACCAACTAGCGCGCGACAAGTTGAAAGCGTCAGGTCCAAGTTCGTGCATATGTACAAATAACTGCTGCATACCATAGAGGCGGCTCTTCGTTGTTTTTTGACTTTGAAAACTCAAATCTTTTCATTTTTTCTTTTATCTCTTGATTTATTTTACTTTTTTCTGGTGTGTTTCCAGTTCTTATCTGAGCTGTCATATCAAATGCGTATCTGCATAAGACACTTGAACGCACAGCGCGACAATGGTTTCGTGTCTTACGTCTCCGTGCAACAACGATTGCCACAACTGAGCTGTGCCGTTATCGCTACTCGCATCGACGGTCGTTATAATATTTTGTACCAAACAAATCAGATGTCAACCGCTTTTCTAATCATTATCCACTGACAAAGCTGTTGCCCCCTCGTGGTTATTTCCAAGTCCCAACTCGAGTAGCCAAAGTAATGAAGTTTTTTTTTTTTTTTTGAATTATTTCAATTCTTGTGCAACTTACATTCGTGACGGGCTTTGATGCTTGTAAATATTAGGTACAGTGAACACCGCTTATTTGGGATTATTTATTTTTGATTTGTCTATTCAAAGTTTCTTGTCAAAGTTAATAAATTTAGACCATTTTGAATCTGAAAACAATTAAAGGCCACTTCTGTACTCGAAAGACATCAGTTTCGTTTCACTCTCAAAATAGAAACCATGAATGATATACTACTATGAGCAAAAAATAGTAAGACTTTGTTCATAATTTTAAAATGCTTAATTTATTCTTCAAAATCTTTGTCGTTCCCTCGAACTAATCCACTGTGGTCTCAATACACTTGTGCCAACGTTTTTTCCAACCCTCGAAACAGTTGTTAAAGTCAATTTCCGAAACAGCCTTTAATGCGCATAGCGATTCGCGTTTAATATCTTCAATTGACTCAAACCGGTTGCCTCGGAGCGATCGTTTCAGTTTACTGAGTAACCAGCAGTCAATACGATAATATTGGTTGAAAATTTGGCCAAGAACTCCTGAACAATCAATGCAGTATGCGACGGTTGTGGTGCAAAAGCCGAGAATTGTCGGCCCATAACTCCGGACTCTATTCATTTCTATTCATACTTCGCGCAAATGACATATAACGCTCAAATGGTATTCCTTGTTGGCAGTTTGGCCAGTCAGAAGGAATCGTGCTTTGATTTTTCATCTTACGCACGAAGGATCTTTCAAAATGCTTTTCCTGATCCTTTCGATATTTCAACAACGCCAGTAAGATAATAATAAGATGTCAATCGTCGATTCTCCAGCATTCTTTTCTTTATTTTATTGACGTTGAATATCATTGATGTTGATGACCGTCCTGAATGTGGTTCGTTGTCAACGCGTTCTCGACGTTCTTTGAATAATTTGTACCAATCAAAACCACTTTTTCGCGACAAACAATTATCACCGAAGGCCTTTTCCAATATTCTGAACGTTTTAACACCTGAAATTTGATTCCGTACACAAAATTTAATGGAATTTCACTGGTAATAATCGTCGAATGCACTTTATGTACTTCAGGAAGGCAAGTGGTTGTTTTTATATGACATATGGCACAGAGACTAATAACAGTCATACCAACCTAGTAAAAAATATATCGGCGAATGGGTTTCTGTGCTAAATTTTAAATAAAAAGCCTAACTACTTTTAGCCCGCAGCCCAAATTTTTAATCAAAATCTACCAGATTATGGTTTGACACACCAAGGGGAGCAGTTAGTCCTTGGAGGAAACTCCAATCTGCTCATTGGGTTTGGCCCTTTGGGAAGATTCGTGGTGGCTGTGGTTTAAACCTAAATGCAGGCAGGGCATTTAGTCCAATGTGGAGTCGCATTGCGGCCGGGTGCCGGACCTAGAGTACGGCAGAGGTTTTAGGTCGGCCTCGAACCCGACCAAGGCGGCTTAGGGAGTCCCACCCTAACCAATTGGAACCAAATTATAAGTGTATGTGCAGCACTCATGCTTTGGTTCTCCAGAGTATGGTGCAGGTGCATGCACTTATGCTTTGGGGCGCTGATCAACGCATTGTTTTGATCTACATATGTGCTTCTAGCAATAGAAAGCAGGCCTTCGCAGGCAGGTACCCACGTAAAACTACAACGGACTCTATTGTTTGACACAGTCCCAATTCTTGAGAACGCCTTGGAACCGATAACTTGCAGTCTTAGGTAACACTTGCCTGAACGGCAGCAATACTTTCATCCCTATTGGAAAATCCGGTATAAGTACATGTATGCAAACATTAAGTTAAGTTATGTTCTAATTACCACAATATAACTCAAGAATAGGTCTCGCATGACGGTGTTATTATGTTTAAGGTTTCTAAGCCTATAGTACATCTCCTTAATCTATGGATTGATGACTGAACTGTTTTTAAGACCAAGAAAACCCAGAAGATTAAAAATTCCTTATTAAACCTACCGAAACCATTCGATATTTCCCTGTCAAGAATGTCAAAAATTCAGATTTTCACAGTAAAGACATTACTTCGTGGTATTATAAGCTGAAGAAGTGACATCTAAAATTAAACTACTCAGAGACATGATTGTAATCTGACGGTTAGTTTAGTTTATGGCCAAAAATGACTTGTCGGAAATTTAATGTTTAATCTCGCTGTAATAGATGGTAGAGTATCAGAAAATTATTTGACTAAGTACTCTCTAAAACAACGACAGTTCATGGTGTCGATAAGTCAAGTCATTGTTCTCAAACTGCCTACTGGGTTCGAATTTGTTTCTCCCAAATGCCTGTATGTCGCAGCCAGCGGTATATTATATGCGGAATTCACAAGCATACTTTAACCAAGCGCCCGTACGTCTACACTTCCAACTCGATTGCTTCCCCATTGTGCAACTTCACGATCAACATCAGTGGCCCTACACCATTTTCTTCCAATACAGTTTTCATGCTAGGCACGCTATTCCATCTGTGTCGGCGATGGTTTCCACGCCTGACAATTTGTTCGATAATAATTGTTAACCTTTGGTCAATTTGGCACATAGCACATACACATACATATGTACATGCATATATTTGAGCGTTGCGTAGTTTATGGTCAGTGAGAATTTCTTGTGAAACTGCGTCCGCACAAAATGCTTATCTTCTGTCTTGTATTCGTGGGCCTTCTTACATCTAATCCCTTCTCTACCGTCACATATATACTTAGGTATTTGTGTGTTTGTGTGGCTTTTGACTGCTTTCGGTTAATAGGATTCCAAGGAATTACGTCGTTGTGTGCGATATTGGCGTGGCGATAAGCCCACCGGAGAACAAAGCTCATGAATGGGCAGGCATTTTTTTTCGTTTTGATTCGAGCTGCGATAAGTCAAGATTGCGTTTTTAATAAGCTATGAAAATCGTGAATATTTTTAATTGCAAGCGAAACGAATTGTACGCAAACGACGAGGTATTGACAGCAAGAATGTGTGGATAAACGTTTTTCGATGGCATGGCGGTATCCAAAGATGATCAAACCCAATTGAACGTGTGAAGGCTTTCTTGCATTTTATACTGGTAATTGATTGGTAATAAAGAAATCAATGCAATAAAAATACAAACTTTATTTCAAATTTCATATTTTGTACGTGCGTGCCTTAGCCGTAGATCACTGAGAAATTTATTAGTGTTTAGGAGTAACAGAATAGTAAGTTTTACTGGTCTTCTATGGCATTTTATATAGTTGAATATTTCTTTAAAAATCTTAATATCCAACGCAGGATAACTCTTGCCAACAGGTGCTACTTCGGACTGAGTAGGCAATTGAGAAGCAAAGTCCTCTCTCGACAAACAAAAACCAAACT
>NW_017536074.1:4819-58855 GCF_001853355.1 Bactrocera latifrons | reverse complement strand
ACGCAGTACCCGCCGGGGGAAGCAGAGGAAGACCTCCACTCCGTTGGAAGGACCAAGTGGAGAAGGACCTGGCTTCACTTGGAATATCTAATTGGCGGCACGTAGCGAAAAGAAGAAACGACTGGCGCGCTGCTGTTAACTCGGCTATAATCGCGTAAGCGGTGTCTACGCCAATTAAGAAGAAGAAGAAGATGTTCATGAGTCATATTTTTTGAAATTCTTCGTTTTTTCCAATTGTATACAACGGGGTTAATGATCAGATTAGTAAAAAAAAATATTGTCACCAGAAGCCCGACTTTAATCTCTGTACCGACCAAATTTCATTTTTTCTAATAATCATCGCGCAGCTAAAAGTTTCCTACACCCACCATTGATGTTTGTAGGCTTATAGTAGTCTCATCAAAGCATTATGACGAAGTACTGTCATATGAGCACTAAAGGTCGTGAAGACAGATGTCCAAAAGGGTCTGCTGTAAACGAAAACATTAAAACAATTCACAAAATAAATTTGGATGCCAGCAAAATGAAGTTGATAGGAATCACTGCCATTCAAAGGATAATGAGTAATGATAAAAATATTTGGGATTGTAAAAGCTCTATGAAAAGTGGCCTCCGCGAGACGCCGATACAATGCTACCGCATACTGATATTTCTGAGCAGTATTTGATCAAATCGATAATTGCAAAATTTGGCTCCGATAACTGTTGCAGACATATCTCGACGGATTCTAATCTGAAACTTCTGGAGATGTGTCAAATGCCACGAAAAGAAAACCCCAACAGTTAACTAGCAAAGTAAAGTATTAAAATAGAATAATTTTTTGTTAAAAAGAAATGCTAAATCCAGAGGTCAAACGCTTGAAAAAAGTTTCGATATACTTACATATCAATAATATTCTCCGGATCTGAACACGTGACTTTTTTATGTTCTCACTGTGTATCACTCTTAATGGCAGCTACGTTGAACAATAAAATTAAATTTTTCTGAAGAAAATTATACCACCTTTGCAGCCTGCTTATAACAAAACCACTAATAATATTAGGTTAGGTTAGGTTAATCTGGAGTTCAGGTGTTAGGTAAATGAAACTTAGAGACTTTTAACAGACTCTGCGGACTCACCATCGATACCTGCTTCAGTGTATCAAACCCCAGATGCTTACAGCGTGGCCTTGCTTATGCGGCAGTGCATAAGAGATGCTACATTGTTTCCCTGGTGCCTTGTTGTAGACGTTTCCTGCATGGATCTGTCACCTCTATTCTGCGGGCGTGTGCCGTCACCAGACAGTAATTCCGACCATATTCCTACAGTCCCTTATATCGTGTGCCAATAGAAATTTTGTGTACTTCCGATATGCCGTTTTGCACCGTTTGTCAGGTAGATCGTTCCATCGGGTTTTGATTTTCTTTACCATACTTCTGTCCAGATCGTCGTATAGACAATGCACGGGTTTCCGAATGTTGATAACGTTTTCGGGTGTTAACCGAATGGTCTTGGCAATCTCGTCCACTATTTCATTACCTACGATGGCTTTGTGGCCTGGCCCCAGTAGAAGTAAAGTTCCTTGCCTCTGGCAATACTTTTCACTGCTACTTCCCAAAATACTTATGGCCGATATGTGATACGAGGTTACTGCCTTGACTGTTGCTTGGCTGTCTACGTAGAAGTTGACTTTGATATTGCCTGCAGGTGCATTAGAGGACATCTCCAGGGCTTTCGCAATAGCGAAAACCTCAGAAAAGTACTGCATTGGTCCGGGAACTTAAAAGGCTGTCTTATGCCTAACTCTGAGCAGTATATTCCCTCACCTACTCCATCATCCATTTTCAAGTCATCCGTATATACAATGTATGTTTAGAGTTTTGCGCATAGCTAACATACCTTTATGTTAACCATCTTTTTTCTTGTTTTCTTTGAACCTTATTTCCCAGCTGAAAAGTGGGTTATCGAGTATTCAAAAATGTGGAGCAAATTTTACACTTAATTCCGACATTTTTGCTTTCATCGCAATCAACCCATTTAAATATCTCTATACGAGCAATGTTTCGGATATTCGATTTCCATTCACCAAAAACTTATTATGTAGATACAATCGTAAATTAATTAATACACATTTTTGTTTAGATTCCAAAGATCTGAGTCCCGCTGACTTAACAGCAGACCAGCAGCATTTAGAGCGTGAAGATCATCGGCTTGAAGAGACTGATATTGAAATGGAAGAAGACACAGATACAAGAGAGGACGACAGTCGAATACTTGCTATAAATCCACATCGAATATCTCCGGATAGAAGAGAGGAAAGTGCACCGAGTCGTCCACCAAGTGTAGCCATATCAAATGGTTCAAATTCCCTAGACATATTTCACAATGTCAACGAGCATATTGTACACAAAATCGAACTAAATATAGAACGTGAAAAACTGAAAGATCTAAATGAAATTAGTATCGAATCAACTTCAATAAATTCAAACGACACACGTCCTGCCAGCAGCAGCCCACATAAGGAAGAACTGACCGGCAACGAGACACCACCGATGTCTTCACCAACAAACGTACTGCCAAAATTGCGCTTAAATGCGCTTTTGGCTTCAGATCCGGCTTTGAAACCGGATGCAAAAGACCTAAAAGTCTTACACGAAGAGACGCAAACGAAAAATCGACTCGCACAGCTACCACCGCCACCGGCGCTTACCAAGCAAGAAGACATGGACACTTTAATGAGTGCGCCAGTGGTTAATGTCGTGGAACCGGTGTTGAAAACGCCGTCAGTTGGCGCCTCATCATCACCAGCTGCTACAGCGGATATCCCACCACGCCTGAAATTGTTCATGTGCTTGCCCTGTGGCATACATTTCAGCTCACCCTCAACACTGGAAGCGCATCAGGCCTACTACTGCTCGCATCGGTAAGTAAACAAACTGAACGAGAAGGGACAATGAAGTTAATAAACACTTCTTTCGTTGTTGCAGTAATAAAGACATGGAGTCTGATGGAGCTTCGCTGTCCACAGTTATTACCGAAAAAACTGGCACATTAACTTCTAACGCGCCCAACGCTTCTAGTGGTACCATCAATATCGGCGCTGGTAATAACGGTAGCGAACACGTTCCCAAAGCCCTCAAGACGGGGAAACAATATGCATGTACACAATGCTCTTACAGCGCCGACAAGAAGGTCTCCCTCAATCGGCACATGCGCATGCATCAAACATCGCCCGCGCATAGTAGCAGCGCGCCACCATCAAACGGCGCCGCCGCATTAGAAGAGGGTGGTTCTAGTCAAGTGAGTCAGTTGTTGGTTGATAGTGCCATTGATCTAGCCTAAGTCCAAAAACTTGTTGAACGTTCGAAGAAATGCTTCATAATCTTAAAAATTTATATGTTTCAGCAAACGGATCGTTACTGCAGCGATTGTGATATTAGATTCAATAATGTAAAGACGTATCGCGCACACAAGTTGCATTACTGCAGTTCACGCCGCAATGAGGGGTAAGAAGGCCGCAACGTTTTTAATTAAAAATACTCCAAATGTTCTCTTCCATACTACAGACAACTAACACCAAAGCTGGAAGTAAGCACCGCTAATGTAATTAAACCACCGGTAGGTGCGGCTGCCATCAGCCCTCAGACGCGCACAAAGACGCCGACGCCAGCTATGGTGGCCGCTGCCGCTGCGGCAGCTGCTGCTGCAGCCGCGTCGTTGCAAGCATCACCGCCACAACCATTTCTGGCTTTACCCACCAATCCAATATTGATAATTCCCTGTTCGTTAATACGAGCGGCGAGCTGGATACCGGGACCACTGTAAGTAATGCTTAACTTAATTTCCAATTGTACAAGCACTACATATAATATGGGGGACTCTATGAAAGGTACTAAATCTCGTTTCTATTAAATATTGCTCCTTCAGCTCATCAGCATCGACGTCCATTTCAAACCCTGACACCACCTGCTATATGTTGGACAACGGTAACTTGAAGCCATTAGCTACCGCTTTCAATATGGGTGGATTAAATGCCAATACTGCAGCGAATAATAATAACGCAGCTGCAAGCGCAAATATTCCACAAATGCCAACGGTCGAAACACCGCCGGTTCGTCAACCTTCGCAACCCAATAACAGCGACGTGCTTCCTGTAGAGAAAAATACTGGACGTAGTAGCGACCGCAGTGAGACCTCAACGCCAAAGCGAAAAGATGGTGCGCGGTAAGTACAGTGTATTTAAGAAGTAAACCTTTAAGATTCTGAAATCTTAGCCACTCGAATACCGTATATTTCCTAGACTATAGTATGAGCATTCCAAAGCAAGATCCTTTACAAATCTAACAGCATAGATTTATGTTGATATGAAGTCAAATTATACAGCGGTAGTTCTTCTAAGCACCTGAAGAATCATAGCTGGAAAATCCTCAAAATTTACCAAATGGTCGAAGTACTCCGTTAATTCGAAAGATAGGTAGGTAGATAGGAGTGCAGCTCAATTAGCACTTGATGTGCCATTTTGATACACTATTCGTAAAACCTGTATCTGCTATTGCGTTTCACCTTCTCTCTCAAACCATTTTGAGGTTTCGATGAAACTACTTATGTCAGATAAGCTTTTAGTGGAAATCCATTCAAGGTTTGGTGCTTGGTGGACTCCAAGTGTTTTGTGTCGTATCTGTGCTAGAGCTGGGTATTCACAAAGAAAGTGGAAGATTGTTTCCTTGTTCCCTGCTACTCCGCAGTCACGGCAAATGTCGTTGTAAGGCATACCCATTTTGGAAGCGTGTTCCCCAAATGGCCAGTGCCCTGTTGTGGTAGCTGTTACTCTGTAGATGCTTTTTCTTGACCTATTTTATAAGTCGTTGGTTCTTTTCCTGTCATATGTTGTTTAGTTATGACGCATTTTGTTATGTTTTTCCACCTGTTGTTTGCAACTTGTTGAAATTGTCTATTGATCTCTAGATGGTACCCTCACCTGGAAGTGTCTATTGAAGTCCAGATTTGAGAATGTAGTCTGATTTATTAATGGTGAGCTTGTTTAGGATTACACTATGTCCGTAGTTCTGCTGATTCCAACCTCCCAATTCCTTTATTCTTATCGCCGCAATAGCTACTATTTTGTGAACAAAAATGTCCATTGGTTGTTGGTGCAGAATCACATTGAGCGCATCAGTCGGACATGACCTGATTGCACCAGCAACACCAGCATATCTTTGTGTACCATTTAGTTTTTATACTCTCGCAACAAAGTTGCTAAAGAGAGTATTATAGTTTTGTTCACATAACGGTTGTTTGTAAGTCCTAAAACTAAAAGAGTCAGATATAGGGTTATATATACCAAAGTGATCAGGGTGACGAGTAGAGTTGAAATCCGGATGTCTGTCTGTACGTCCGTCCGTCTGTCCGTCCGTCCGTGCAAGCTGTAACTTGAGTAAAAATTGAGATATCATTATGAAACTTGGTACACGTATTTCTTGGCTCCATAAGAAGGTTAGGTTCGAAGATGGGCAAAATGGGCCCACTGCCACGCCCACAAAATGGCGGAAACCGAAAACCTATAAAGTGTCATAACTAATCTGTAAATAAAGATATTAAAATGAAATTTGGCACAAAGGATCGCATTGGGAAGGGGCATATTTGGACGTAACTTTTTTGAAAAAGTGGGCATGGCCCCGCCCCCTACTAACTTTTTTGTACATATCTCGAAAACTACTATAGCTATGTCAACCAAACTCTACCGGGTCGTTTCTTTTAGGCATTTCCATATACAGTTCAAAAATGGAAGAAATTGGATAATAACCACGCCCACCTCCCATACAAAGTTTTTGTTGAAAATCACTAAAAGTGCGTTAATCGACTAACAAAAAACGTCAGAAACACTAAATTTTACGGTAGAAATGTCAGAAGGAAGCTGCATCCAGGCTTTTTTTTAAAATTGAAAATGAGCGTGGCTTCACCCACTTATGGACCAAAAACCATATCTCAGGAAGTACTCGACCGATTTCAATGAAATTCGACCTCTTCCGTGTCGTCTTCGTCAGCCACTTTGTCGCCTTAGAAAAATTTTAATCTGGCTTTTCGAATTTCGAAGCTGATTTTGTAGTCAGTATGGACTCATCGGAAATGGACACCAGTATTGGTCTGCTTGCTTTATTGCTGTTGGCCTCAATTTGGTTATTGTAGTTGTTTTTTTTTTTATTGTTTCCGTTCATATTTGGTCCCACGAGTAAGCCGGAAAGGGTTTCTCCCTCGTCCGCAGAGCCGGTATGCGGAGAGAAGGCTTTTATAAATCCGACCTCGCCCGGGCATCGGAGGGGACCGTTCGCGATCAGCTATTTATTACTCCCCGCTGACCATTCAGCCCTCTGCCCGGGTACCTGGACACCTTGGCTTAGAGGGGTGTTGGTACAGGTATCCTCATACTTCTACAATAGGAGATGGGCATAAAACCTAGGGTTTATTCGTCCTTATCATTCTTGTGGGAATTATGCGGTATCCTTCTTAGTTCGTAAGATTAGAGTACATTTCCTTTGAGATGCATACTTTATTCTTACTTAAGCCCGTTCGCCACGACAAGGCGACCAACTTCAAAGAGGATTCGAAAGATAGAGTGGTGAGCTAATTTGACCAATATAATATTCTTTTACTAGAGTTATCGGTTCTAAATATATTTAACTAAAAACCTCCTCAAAACCAATTCTTAGTATGTATATCGGTTTGATTCTCTCGTTTGCAACAGTGAGTCCGCACCATTGGACCTCTCGCTACGCCGTTCACCTCCCTCTTATGTCAGCCTGCAACGACAGCGAGTTCACTCGGCTTCCTCCTATGCAGATCATGATCAGCAACGTATGGATATGGAAACTCTACTGGAGGCAAGTAAGGAGAACTTGTCAATGGATGAAAGTGGCACAATGACACCCGAACAGATTGTATGCGCGCCCTCATTACCAAACAGTCCATCGATGAGTCCATCGCCAAAACGACGTGCAATAAGTCCACGTAGTTCGGGTGCCGGCAGCACATCTTCAATGTCACCACCTGTAAATGTTTCGACTGCATCGCTGGTGGCAGCTGCCGCCGCCAGCAACATGCTTGATCTACCACTGCGTTCAATGTTACCCGCCGATCTAGCGTTGAAACTCTCCGAAACCAATATAATGAATCCATTGCTAGCCAAACAAAACTTCGAACTCGCTTTAAAGCTCTCGGCGGCCGCTGCAGCTGCAGTAAACAACAGCACATCAGCTAATGTGGGTAATGGTTCGACTCACGCTGAGTTGACTGCAGCGGCGGTTGCTGCTGCCACAGCAAAGTCTTCGCTACTCGGCATGCCGGTTTTAAGCAACCCCACCTCGGCCGGTAATAGCGGTAACGTAGGTGGTGGACCCAACGCAGCTGTGCAACCGCAAATTTATGTCAAACAGGGTGTTTCCAAATGCAAGGAGTGCAACATTGTCTTCTGCAAGTACGAAAACTATCTGGCACACAAGCAACACTACTGTTCGGCACGCAATCAGGAGGTTGGCGAAGGTGAAGCCAAAGTGGCGAACACGTCGCCTCTTGGGGTCGGTGCAGCCGCGAGTGTTGAAACGACACCGGTCGCCTATCAGCAACTAATTTGTGCGGCCTGCGGCATCAAATACACATCATTGGACAATTTGCGTGCTCATCAAAATTACTACTGCCCCAAGGGGGGTGGCACAGCAGGCGCAGCAGCCGTTGCAGCTGCAGCTGCGACAGCCGAAACTGGACAGGTAAGACGAGGTTATGGATGTATTATGTGAATTTGATTTTTTATAGTTTCGTTTCGAATTATAGTTGCCTCTTACTAAGGAAAAATGTGGCAAATGCAAGACAATCCATGAAATTGGTTTGCCATGCCCACCGCCGCCCGCACTGCAACAAACGCAAAGCAGCGCACAGCACATCGCAGCGACATCGACCCTTTCGGCACCCAATCAAAATATGTATAAATGTCCCGTTTGTGATGTTGTTAGTCTGACAGCCACCGAAAATAGGAAGCACATGGAGACACATGGCACCGTTAAGGCATTTCGCTGTAGCATTTGCCGCTACAAAGGCAACACTTTACGGTAAAGAGACTTTACACATTGCTATTTAGGATTGGATGTTGAATGTTATGTACTTTCTTTTTCAGTGGAATGCGCACGCATATCCGCATGCATTTCGACAAGAAAGCCACCGACCTCAATGAGGAGCACTACATGTCCTGCATCCTGGAAGATGAGGGCTTGGAAATTCCTAGCATAGCGTCTACACTGAATCAGGAACAATTGGCGCAGCAAATAGCCGCTATGCAACAGCAGCAACATCAGTTGCAGCTGCAAGCTCAGCAGCAGCAGCAGCAGCACCAACAACAACAACAAATATTCAATTGCGATTTATGCAACTACTCATCTTCCTATAAGGGCAACGTGGTAAGTTTGAGACGGTTACCCTATTAATTTCCATCAATTACCATAAGTGTATATAAAATTTTAATTTTTTGATTACTTCTTCTAGCTACGCCACATGAAACTGGTGCATCCTCACATCAACATTCATTCACCATCAATTTCACCTGAAGCCAATGATCTGGAAACTGCCGATGCAGCTGGTTTGAATGGAGAGAGTGGGTAAGTAGTCGGATTTTTATTATAAGTTTCGAATTTACTTTTCTCATCGATCTCTTTACCCATCTTCTATGCCCAATGATTGTTGAAAATAAGATGAATGAAAACAGACGTCTTTTACACAAAGAATTTGTTTAAATTAACCGCTTTTTCGAATGCGATCTTGGCTTAGCCTAGAAAATGTAAATTTTTTTATAAATTGCAATTTATTTCTAAACATTGTTTCGTTTTAACTTGATACTTTGAAAAATACGTTTACTGCAAGCCTACTAATTGCATGTAGGTAAACTCCACCAACTTGACCATGATGATGAAAGAGATGAAAAAGGGGACGTCGTCTTGGTAGAAGAACCCCTTTTCTCCTACAAATTGACCCAAAATTCGCCAATGCATTCCTGTGACTGTTGTGTCCTTCTCCAGGTAGTCAATACATTGCACCTTACGAGTACCGGAAAACGGAGATCACCAACCATCGGCAGTCTGCCGTTTCCGGTGAACCTAGGAAGGCGACTCAATAACCTACATTTGAATTTATTTACGCATACAAAAGGACCTTAATTTGAAACACAGAAGTGCTACCAATCTCCTATCCTTGTTAGGTACGATAAAAATAAACAGATTTTTCGAATAATCCCACATCGACAACTACAGACACGAGTCCGTTGCGATGTCAAGAACTTCTAGATATTGATCAAAAAGACCATACACAATTTTATTGAGTTGGATAATATTAATCGAAGCCGATTCGCTGGTTTCGAGAAAGTGTGCGGCCGATGTGCTTCCTACTTAGTACGCCGACATCTCGGCAGTGAAAGAGAAAGTGTTTAGACGTTTCCACCTCATCTTTCTCTTCGACTTTAATAAGTTGCATCCCACGAAACCTTTAGCCACCTGTCATTGCGGCGATATGAATATCCTTTTTTCTTATTTAACTGTAATTAATATATTTATTTATTTTTAGCAATTTCACCATAAAAAGCGAGCCAATGGATCAAGCGAATTCGGCACGATTGCTGGACAATAACAACACAACAATATTGGCTGCCACCTTGACAGCACCACCACCGCTGAACAGTCTCGGCCCCGAGCAAATGCCACATATTAAAACTGAACCCCTGGACGTCGGAGGCGACAGCCAACCACCAACCACACCACTACCAGCGCTCAGCTCACCCGCTATTGGACCACCACCACCGCTCAACGCTGCCACCGACGACAATGCCACAGTAGCGGCAAATCAAAAATATTGTCAAACATGTGATATTTCCTTCAACTACATGAAGACTTATGTGGCACACAAGCAATACTATTGCAAGAGTAAATTACGACGCCCGGAGGCCAACGAAAGTCCCAGCCCCAACGCTGGACTCATGCCAATGTCAGTGGCGTCGCCGAACTCGTTGCTACTATTGCAGAAGAACAAAGAAAATCTGCAGCAGGAGGCAGCCATTTGATAGAATGAAATGTGGCGGGCACGCAAGCAATGGGAGTGGTACTACAAATGCTTTTAAAGCACGATTAGGCAGAGAAAAAGAGCAACGGAATTGCGAAATGGAAACAGTTATGCACAAAACGTACAGTATTCGACTGGAATCTCTGTAGATGAAAATACTTGAAAATATTATATAGTAGATATGTATTCAATAATGACTTCGGATAATCAAATAGAAAAGCTTAAATATGTAGAGAGTAAAGAAAAAACTTGAAAGCTTTTTCCATCGTGTAATGAAAATAAATAATAAAGTAATTATAAGTATTTTCCTAACTTTATCGATTTAATCACGACTTATTATGTATGCCAAAGTTAATTATTAAAGCTAGGGAAATAATTGAAAATAAATAATGCTAATAGTACTTACTTATGTAATATATGTACATATATAAAGCTAAAAACGTACGAAAGGTCTTCGCCTGTATATTCGAATGTCTTAAATATAAATATATACATATTATATATGTACATACATACATACATGTAGGTACATATGTAAACATGTGGTGTTGAAATACTTGGAAAATGCAATTTTTCAAAATAGCTTAGTTCTAGAAATATTTATTTGTATATTTGTTGTAATTATTGTAATTCTTCTCCAGAAAATTAAAAAAAAAAATTCGTAAAAATACTGATAAAACCCTTCCATAAACATAAATATGTACATATGAAGCTCTAATTATTTTTCAAGATTATTAATAATATTATAATATAATTATAATGGTTCAAGCATCTCTCACGCAGCGAATTGCTCATCATAAGCGTACACAGGGGCCATGTGCGCGGGTGCAATAGGTATTTAGATACATAATATACATATATAATATATACAATGTATAAGTAAGCACATAAACTTAGGTACAAGACAATAATTATTTATTTCAAATATATACATACATACATATGCATATGTATGCAAATTCAACTAAGTAGCTATCTCAACCTAATTATGCATAAATATGTATTAATATTCCCATTTAATTTATCTACTTACATATGTATATGTGTATGTTTGTATGTGTGTGTAAGCATTTATATATGCTTGCTTATATTCATACATACATCCAAGCGTGTATATGTACGGTGGACAAAACTTAGAAAATAATAAAGTGTATCGATATAAATAAATAAAAGCAGTTTCATTTAAATGTAATAATAAGTCTGTATTTATATAAATACTAGATGACCCGTCCACGCTTCACTGCGGCTGACACGTAGATAATACTACTACTACCATCTATATGATTTCTATTAGTTATATTATAATTATTAGTTAACGAGATACTGATAATATTTTTGTGAAGCAACTTGTGTTAGCTTACAAAAAATGGATCATAAACCATTTCGTGTGTTAATAAAGCATTGACATAAAGAGATAAACCATTTTTCACTTAGCCGTTCTTGACTTATAAATGGTGTAACTAAGAACAAATTTATTATATATATATATGTAGATGTGAGGTTGGTTTTTTTTATTATTTTTCAAGTGATTCCTACAAACGTGAATTGTGAACAAATGCTTATGATTTGAAATATAATTTTTTGTATTTATGAGTTTATTAAATTTTGACGAGTACACACTAAACACGGGAGTAGATAATAAGAGACGTTCTAAGGCACTTAACACGTTCCCGTTTCTACACAGCCGTTCGTTATCCCTTAGAAATTAACATGAGCCACCAATATTGCCTTCCTGAGAGGAGTTGAATAGGAGTTAAGTAAACAAAGACACAGAGATAAATATATATGTAAACAGAGGGATCCAAGATACTAAAATCATCTTCTGACTCCAGATACTGAAGTTACCTCTAAGCAGAGATCAGAGAGCCTTCTTGTTCTGACAAAGTTGGACTTAAAGCAGGAAATATATATTACAAGATTGCGGAAATCCTATACCAAACTTGAGTGAGTTTGAAGAGACATGCGAAGTTGTAGTTAGTGGTCGCCAGTCTATGCAAGTAAAACTTTAACCTAATAAAATGCGGTCCTCAGCAATACTTGCCTGATCGGCAGCAATGTTTTCATTATTATGAGCAGTTCTTCGTCTTATTGGCACTTTCACAATTTAATATTTTATGTACAGTAACTGTACGCTTAAAAATTTCAATAATTCAACGAAGAGCGAGCACAGGCGCACGATTATTAGGGTCATAAACGGTGGAGAACGATTATTTGAATAATAAAATTTATTAATAATAATAATAAGACACTTAGAAATCATATCATCCATATTGGAAAGCACGGTATATATTATAAATTAAGGAAAACTGGAGAGTAGCGGTTATGTCCAGAAAGAAGTGTTGCGAGTCAATAGAACTTTTTTAAGACATAATTAATGAGGTAGGTTAAAGGGTTATATACAGTTAGAAGGCCGGAGAAGCAGAATTTTCTGAGATAACTTTCAAATTTATTGATCCAAAAATGTCTACACATATTATGGTATCTTTTAACTGTAATTTAAGACTTAATTTAGTAAAAATATTTATTTGGAATAGAACGACAGCTTCTCTCCGGGAGCTCTCTAAAAAAACACGTCCTGCGGAGATTACTATTCTCCGAAATTAAAAAAAAACCAAACCGATTTTATTAAAGTAATGTTAAATCTAGTAATTAATCGATGGCTGTTTCGGCCTTAAAATGTTTATCGGTGAGAAAAAAAAAAAACAATTAATTACTAAAAAATATATTTCGTGTTAAAATGGAGATTGATTGGTTTAGCCGTTTTCGACTAATGTTGGTCATCGACTTTGAAAACATTAAGAAAAAAAATTAAACAAATCGGTTTTTTTTTAATTCTAACCATATATAATATATTGCTATGCTGACATGCATCGTGTTCTATTGCTTAGTGTGGCTTCGCTTCACTCACACCACATCTTCCAATTCCTGTGTGTCACGAAATACACTTGGAATAAGCGATGTGTTAATTGTGCATCGTTATTCCGATTAATTTACCCCTTTCACTTGTAATCGCTGCTCTTTCGAGAATCAAGTGCTCTGGTATCTCCGCCACAAAAAGTCCAGAAGTTTGTCAGAACCGCCGATATCGGATAACCATATACATATGTATTTAACTCTCATTCAAACTGAACGATCAAAACCAAGCCCTGTATGGTATTTTTTTTTATACCCTGAACAGGGTATATTAAGTTTGTCACGAAGTTTGTAACACCCAGAAGGAAGGGTCGGAGACCCTATAAAGTATATATATAAATGATCAGTATGTCGAGCTGAGTCGATTTAGAGATGTCCGTCTGTCCATCTGTCTGTATATATACGAACTAGTCCCTCAATTTTTAAGATATCGTTTTGAAATTTTGCAAACGTCATTTTCTCTTCAAGAAGCTGCTCATTTGTCGGAACTGCCGATATCGGACCACTATAACATATAGCTGCCATACAAACTGAACGATCGGAATCAAGTTCTTGTATGGAAAACTTTCATATTTGACAAGATATATTCACGAAATTTGGTATAGATAATTTCCTGAGCCAACAATGTAATCTCCGAAGAAATTGTTTAGATCGGTTAACTATAGCATATAGCTGCCATACAAACTGAACGATCGGAATCAAGTTCTTGTATGGAAAACTTTCACATTTGACAAGATATATTCACGAAATTTGGTATAGATAATTTCCTGAGCCAACAATGTAATCTCCGAAGAAATTGTTTAGATCGGTTAACTATAGCATATAGCTGCCATACAAACTGAACAATCGGAATCAAGTTCAGGTATGGGAAACTTTCACATTTGACGTGGTATCTTCACGAAATTTGACATGGATTACTCCTTAAGGTAATAATATAATCTCCGAAAAAATTTTCAGATCGGATTACTATAGCTTTCATACAAACTGAACACATAATTACTAACAAAAATGCACCTGTGAAGGGTATTTAGCTTCGGTGCAACTGAAGTTAACGTTTTTTCTTGTTTTTATTTAACAAGATATGTACATATCTTCTTGAAAAAGACCGAAGGCTATGCTTGGGCACTTAGAGTTCGATTCGGCTAGGTATAGTAAAGCAATTCCAGTTAGCTCTGTCACAATTAGCTAAAAGTTGGGTTAACCACGGAATTACAGTCGACACAAGTATAGGTAAACGGTCTGATGCTAGAGGCAGTGTGGGTAAGTATTTATCAGGTAACCAAGTCAGTTAGCCATGATCTCAAAGACAACCCCTAAATATTACAGCAACATACACACATACATACATTTATACATATATAATACCAGCAACGCTACTAAAACAACAAATATGTGTATCCATGGAGCACCTTACGAATGTATTTTTGCTGTATGAAGATAGGATGACTAATATCCCAACACTCTGAAATTTGTATTACTTCATTACTGCACACATGCATACCTATTTAACAAAGCAAAATATGGAAGTATGTATGTGAGAAAAGTGGAAATTGAAGACCCAAATATATGTCTGTATATTCTTCCCGATATTCTAAATAGCAATAAAATTTTAACTTTCATTTCAATAAAACATGCATATGTACCTACTTATATAATATTTATATACATATATTTAGAAAATAAGTGTGTAAGTATGTATATATATTGAGGTTATACGTACCAAAAAGTGAGGTTAGTTAGCAGTACTAGTATCCACATGCCTGCTGTTGTTGTGACGATAACTAAAGTAATTAATAATCCTACCGAGTTAACAATCCTTTGTCGAATCAAACGACGGGTCTCTTCCGAAAAAACCCGACTGTTGTGGAAGCAGTACTACATTCCAAATAAGTCTTGCAACCCAACAGCAAAATTATTATGGTAACTTTTACCATGTATTTCAACGGTTTGAGTTCGTTGCCAGTTGCCAATTTTCCTTCAAACTTCTTCAAAAAGTCCAAACCAAAATAAATCACAAAACTATATAGAATTATCTTATATTGAAGATTCTCAACATATCCTTGCTTTCAAAGTCAAACCAAAGTAAAACCAAACATTTATTTTTAAATCAAATGTATTTACTATTTATTTGTAGAAAATTAAACCTTCTTCCCTAGTGTTATTAATCAGAAAAACCGAAAAGTTCTCGCATAATTTGTGCACTTAATTATATGCATTGAGATTGTACAAAAAAAAAAAAAAAAAAATTGAAAAAAAGTGT
Organism: Bactrocera latifrons; assembly: GCF_001853355.1. Lineage (NCBI taxonomy): Eukaryota > Metazoa > Arthropoda > Insecta > Diptera > Tephritidae > Bactrocera > Bactrocera latifrons. The sequence continues at coordinate 43,610 of NW_017536074.1, read as the reverse complement.
CAGAAACATTAAGCAATAAGAATAAAACATAACTACGCTGAGATGCAGCCCACTTGCGAGTTTCACATCTTTACATTTCTGTTTATTTATATACTTTAAATTCATGTGTAAATACATTAGATTTATTTCATTAAAAAGTAGGAGCATATATGTATATAGACAAATACAGTAATAATTTAAATAATTAGTTTGTCCCCGAAGTATTGGAGAACACTAGCATTATAGCATTTTCGAAAATGCTTCAAATCACCGTTTACGTCTAAACGCAGTACAAGCGTGCATTTCTACTATTCGCACGCCGTTTTGACTACGCTCCTCTGTTTTTACCCTTATTTCTCGTCTCCTATCTACTAATATATGTTTTTATGTATGTGCGAAATGCAACTTATTCGTCCTTCTATTCAGTGGCAGCCATTGCACGTGCCTGTGCCCGTACACGTTTTTCATACTCTAAACGATTTTGACAATAGATTGTGTATGCTTCTGCTTGCGCTGGATCCTTAATGTTCGGTTCATTTAGCAAATCTTGAATGCCCAGCAATATCTGTTTAATGGTAATGGCGGGGCGCCAATCTTTCTCCTCATCCAACAATGACAAACAAACCGTACCAGACGGATACACGTTAGGATGGAATAGTGGCGGTTCGAATTTACATTTTGGTGGCGATGTGGGGTAGTCATCTTTGAAGATCATACGTAGTTTGTAGAGACCACCTTCCCATGCGGTGCCCTTCTTACCGGGAATCGCACATTCCCAAATCATAAGGTTGAGAGTGCCATCTGGATTTTTGGCTGGACGAGCGACAAAACCGAATGGGTGATCCTTTCGCCAAGCTTTACGTTCTTCCCCTAAGCGTGTAATTGCTATTCCTGACATTTTGTTAGCGAATTTTTATTTGCACTCTTTATAATAAAAATGAGTCTCCTTCGTTCGCTTTTGTTCTATTCTCTTCTACACCCGAACGAACACACGATTTTCCCCTCGGCAATGTTGAAATGAAATTGTCTTTCCCAAGATCTCTAGATTTCGAAAGAATATGGTAAACACATATAAACAACAACAGAAAATCACAACATCTCACATTTTCTTTATAATATTGAGTTCCTGTTTTATCTTGCACGCGGATTTTGGAGTTTTTGCACAAAACTTTCCCAATTTAACCGCTTAATTCATGCGTTGAAGAAGAAATGTCGTTGTATGCGTATTGGCGACTGTCAAACATGACAGCTGCAAGAAAAACTACAAGAAAACGCTGAATATATGGCGTCATTGTAGAGCTGCATTCAAAGCCATACGGTATAATCAGAGAACATAGAATTTCAACTTTCATATATTAGTCCATTATTTTAATATATTTGGAAAAGGTAATTGTCTAACTTTGTAATAGAGGATCTCCTTTTTAAATAACATACTTACTTAAATATTTATCAAAAACTAAATTGTCATATACATTTTTCATGTAAAATATAAGTACGGATAAAAATAATATTCAGATTTTCATGATGCTGATTGCTATTTTCTTTTGGGGAATAGAATTTTTAAAAAGTTAATGCCAAATTTGAGCAAATGGTGAAAATACCCATTTGGTGTTCTTGATCTCTGCCAGAGATTCTATAGAGCATCAAATAATATTCGATCCGGAACTTCTAAATGTTTTCATTTTCCACTACGAAAGTACTAACTAAGGCATTAGTCATATCCACAATTTCAGAGCCAATGTAATAAAACCTGTCATTTCAGATTTCGCGTTTTAGAATTCATATGTATAGGTATAGGTATATACATATGTAAGTCAAGATCCTTTTTAAAAAAATAAACAAAGCATTATAAAGATTTTTCACAAAAGTATTACTATATCTGAATTATGCTGCACTTTTTATTTACGTTTATTAATATTAGCTTTATTTATTCTATTGTGGGTATAGGTAACAACAATAGTTAGAATTATGTTATATTTTATATATCCCGAATAAACGTTGCCTTTTTTTATAAATTATTATCAATATTATTTTTTTAAAGATCACCAAATTTTTCTTCCCCATGAAACATAGCCAAAAGCCGTCATTTAGCACTATTGACAATCAATTGACAGCGGTTGTCAATAGTTTTCACAAGATGTCGTCTAGTCGAGTAGTTACGCACATTTTCCCAATTTGTTTTTAATTTAATTTCACATTTATTGTTATTTATTTGCAACGAAAAGTGCTGAAAAACTTAGATATTAAACAGGACGAGTGATTTGTGATAAACGAAAACATGTGCGAATCTAATTGAACTTTTTATTAACGTTGAAAATTAGTTGAAAAGTTACAAAGGCAACTGGGCGCAGCCCCAATGCCAAAAGTGGGAAAAATCGAAGTCCACAACACTTGCTAATAAGGGCGTGTAAAATTGCATTGCAGTAATTTCGTTCTATAAAATTAGTATATTAAGTAGTAAATAATGTTGGAATGTGTGAAGTTTATACAAAATGTGAATATATAATAAGAAGTGTATTTATTTTACGGTGATGGGATGTGATATTTCTTATCTATGTGCATGTTTTCCTTTTTGTAAAATCAATTGCGACTGATTAATGCGGTAGTTTTAAGAAAACGAAAATAAGGCAAATACAAGATGGAAATGGTTATCGAAGAGACTGATAACAACTTCGGATTTCCCGAAGCGGGAACTTGGAACAATACCAGCCACATACCGCTGGAAAACATGAAAATCGATGCTCCGATGGTAAGTACCAATGACAAATGATTCATCGTTTTAATATTATTTAGTTAATCAAATCTTATCGCTTGTTCAGATAAAGGAGAGAGTCTATTTGTTTGATAAACAAATGTATGGAACTTAGCCCTACCATCCAGCTCCACTCAATTGAATTTCTAGGCTTCGTTTTAATCTGTTACGTACTTGCAATTATATACACTTATCTCTTGGGTTATGATTGCGATGTCGTTGCCTTATTTTTTTCCGGAAGCCTACCAAATAAGCATATATTTATGTATATATGTAAAATTGTAAATACAGCATCGTTTGTATATAACTTATATGCGTATGTATGTGTATGCTAAGTCAGAGATAACTTAATTTATGTTTTGTTTCTGATTAAAATTCCTTGCAGCGCGCTTGTGCATAATTAGTACTTGTGTGTAAACAAGTGTTTGGGCTGTATAGAGGAATGCAAACTCTCGATCAGAGATGTGTTTAGCTGTCTTACGAATTATGCAAATTAAACACAGTTAAGGGATCAGCTGTTAATGTTTATGAATTTGACATAAGCAGTTCATGCGCAGAAGTTTTGTTTTGATTTGGCTGTTTTGTTTATTTACATTTTCGTTTTTGTTGTTGTTGACGGCATATAAACAAGTGTTTGTTTACTATGAAGCTTGGGTATTTGACCTCAGTCAACAAGTTGTCAAAAAGATTTTAATCATATACATGGGTGTGGGTGGTTGGTAAATAATACCGGTGTGTTGCAACCTGTAGAGCACTTAATTTAAATTAGTATGGGTTTCAGAAACGATAACAGTACGATACACATTTACTTGTGCATACATACTCGTATTTACGAAATTGAAGCTTTATTCTTAAGTAGGGTAGTATTTTTAATTATTTTCGTTTTTTCGTGCTTAAATGAATATAAATATCTAAAAGACACAACATGTGTCTTCAAGTTGATTGGCGCAAAATTACGAAATTACGAGTAATTCAAAGCTTTAATCCTCATCCCTCATCACACCAAAACTTCTGCACCGATTATCTTGAAATTTTGATCGTAATTTTTGTATATTTTTTAAGAGATAACAGCGTAGTTTTTTTTAAGATTGTGAAATTTTTATTTTACAATTTTTTCGAATCAATATCTCTTTTCTACAAATTTCGATAGTTCTTTTCGGCCATACACATGCGACGCCAATTATGAGGGGCACAGCAAACCTCGTTTCTGTGAAACCTTTCAATTATTGGTGCCATTACCATTTTTTTAAAACTTCCTCGTTCAAGTTTTACATAACATCCTTAGAATGTCATACTTTAATATATTAATGGCTTTAATAAAAGGTTTTTACTGTATCATCACAAAAACATGACAGTTTTTACACGAACTATCCCTATTACTCTTTAACTTGTTAATTCTTTTATATTAATTAATTAATTTCATTTATTATCCAGATATGGCTACTCTGCTCTCTACTGACGTCAATAACATGGGTTACCTATATAACATTTTACAATTCTCGCCTAGTTGGAGTTTTCATAACAAAAATTGTTAATCGATGGTTCATAAAAGGCGCATACTTCAAAATTGGTAAAATTCCTCAATGTAATACATAAGCATGATATAAGGAAATTTGTTGTAATGCATTTTCAGGTTCAGTAGCATTGAATCCATTGGCTGGAAAAATCATGTTCCGTGATTTCGTGTATATAACCTTCGACTATTCAGTGCGCGTTCAAGATGGTTATTTTATATTTCGTTGGTGGCGATCTTATGTTCCCAAAGATGTTTCCGAAGGTTGGTTATTTATTAAAATTTTATTATTGAAACAACTTTATTGAAAACGATATTCAAGATCTTTCACATTCGGATACACGTCTCTCTGTGCAATTAAATGGTTTTGAGCTTCACATTTACAACCGCTCCGACCTTTATGATCAGCTGGAGAAAACGTTTGGACTCAAGCCGTCGCTCCTAATACCCGTAAGCTTTTATTATAAAGTATAACACCTTTTACAACCGATTAAAAACGTTTTTCTACTGTTATAGACTGATAATTTATCAGCTGAAGAGCGTTCAAAACTTAAAGAGCACACCATGAACATGGAAAATGCGCGCCAAAGTAAGCGCGAGAGTGTTAAAAATTCAGAAGCCATGAAAGCCACTACTTGGCGAGATTTGATACCGGTCATAAAGATGGATATTTGCTCAGGCCGGTTTGTGTTCGGCAATCGCTTGACACCAACAACTCTGTCAATTTCGGTGGAGGAGGCGCACTGTACGTACAGTACCAAACCCGCAGTGTGTCGGCTGGATCATTTCATGCATTTCGTGAAAGCAAATGTGGAGAATGCAAAGGTCATGTTTGCACCCAGCCCAAAGTATACCGGTTTGGTGGATGAACCGCCACGCTACATGGGCGAGGGATTTGTCGTTATGATGTGTAATCAAATGGAATTGTATTTTTATATGGACGAACCGGGTTTGGTACCAGAAGAACCGGTAACAATTATTCTGGCCAATGGTGATGTCGTCGAACCGTCGCCGCCCGTTTGGGGTATCAATATAAAGTGTTTGAAAGGCACGGATTTTAGCTATGGTCCATGGGCGGATCGTCAACGTGATCATCTCTTCAAATTTTTCTATCCACCCGATTGGCAAGAGATGGTAGTTACACCGACACCCAAGCCGGGTGAGTTGCGCAGCTACCAATCATTCGATGTTACGCTTTGTGTGCTGAGTGAAGCCACAATTGATATACTCTTTTCGAAGGATAAAGAAACAAACGCCATGCACATTACCGTGGGACCAGCCTCATACGTGGAGTTGACCATACCGTGGGTAACACACGTTGATGGCTACACTTCGAAAATTCAAGGCCAACTGTTTCATGTCGAGGCCACCACTTCACTGCAGTACCGCAGTTTAGCCGAGTTGGAGTCACTCGAATATAAAGTGCGCATACACTACCCAACTCTCTGGAACGCGCCGCAGGACTGGAGCATCGCTTTAACTGGTTGCAAAGCGACTGCTTTCATTGTTTACAAACATAAGTGCTTCTTTCAGGATCTCATCGAGGATTGGGCTAGCAAAGCCAGACCCGACATTTTAACCTTTGTACCATACACATGTAAATTCAACATACTTTTGAATGAATTTGAAATTTTAATGCTTTGCAACGAGTACAATTGGATCGATTGTTCGAGTGCGAATCAGGAGAACAATCATTTGGCGTTCTGTGGCGACGTATTCGATATGAGCTTCGCGCTGCCATTCGATGATTTCCTGCCAAAAACAGTAACGCTCAAATTTTGGATACATGGCGAAGGCTTAGATTTGAGTTTGTATGTGCCAGAGGTATCTTCAGCGCGTCCCATTGTTTTAGCTATCGATGAAAACGCGCGACTTTTGACACGCGGTGGTCGGGTAAAAACCCGTCCGGAATTGTATACGAAAAAGTGGCGTAAAATATGCCAACGCAGGTGCGTAACCCTTAACACTTTTAAAAAATGACCATTAATCAAACGTTTTGTTATCAATTTGTTGCTGTTTTATTCTTTCTACAGCGCTGGTTGGATAGACTGTTGGACTGTGCCGATCGTAGCACTATCAATACAGTATGTTTACCATCCTGTGCCACCGTTGGGTCCCGATCCACAAGCCGATATCACTACGCCTGAAAAGGAAGAGATTCTACTGAGTCCAATGCGCATACCTAAAATACGAAAGTCGCCTGTATCCTCTTGGCAAAAACCCGAGCAGCACAAATTCGAACCAAGCACCCTACCAGCTGATCAGGTTACCGTCGAATTGGAGATTGGCTCTTCGGTACTGATGTGTTACGGCAACGTGTTACGCAACTTTATAAATTTGAAAGAAAACATATTTGGCGAAGATCAAAACTTCACCGACATGGAACAGTCCAATGTTAATTTGAAGGAGAGCACCTCAACCAGCACTACAACAAATCCGAAAGATCAGTTGCTGTCGAAAGATAAAGACATTGCCACAAAGTCCATTTCGGAGGTGACTGTACCAGAGGAGAAGCAAAAGCCATTCGATCCACGTCTATATCGCCCCTTGGAAGTGATAGTTTCACTGATCATACACGACATACAAGCGCATGTGATGAAGAATTGCAATGAGAACGATCCGCCATGCCCAGTGGTTTTGATTGAACGCTTCGGTTTCGAGATGAATAAACGCTTTCATGAAACCACGCTACAAGTTTTGGTTAGTCCCTCTTATTTGATCACTTCGGATCTGGTAGTGCGTCCGAATCGCGATAAGCATATAAATCAGGGGCACTTATTGCTCTCAGCGGTGCAGGTACGCGGCCATGCGATGTTTAGTAACGAAGGTTGCGCACTGGACGAAGACACCTTGGAGTATTCGTGGCTAATTGAAGTGCAGCTAGGAAAGTTGTCAGGAAAGCTTACGTTACCACAGCTTTGCAATATTGTTGTTGGCTTGGAGACCTTGGTATTGCTGGCAGTGGATCCGGAAAATTGCTTGAAATCTCCAAAAACCGTACGTAATTGTCATCACGGCGTGCCCAGCAACCAATGTCCTCACACCAAGGAGGAGAATAAATATAAATGCCCTTCAGCTGAAGACATCAAATATAAAATGACCCGTGTGTCTATAGATGCAGTAGATGTGTATCTAATTGAGAGCGGCACCGCTTTGCATGCGTGGGTATGTAATTTGCTTTCAATCTGACATTGTTCGACTGTTATTAATCGTTCTTCTATTCGTTAGGTGTCTCCCATTCGTTTGGCTAACTGCAATTTGCATGGCCAGCGTGTTAAGTCTGGCATCTCCGGCTTGCTACCGTCTATACTGTTACGTCTCTTCATGCATAACGGCAGTTCTTACTCGAACCTCACCAACTCTTACAACACCAACACCACTGGCAGCAATCGTTCGGGAAAAATGCGTCGCTCCGAACAGGATTCCATAAAATCCGAGTCACAAGCCCAACAGCATATTGGCAAGCCGAAACGAAGCTCAAACTCATTTTCGCAACGTCGCGATTCACGTGAAGAGAACAATAGAAAGTTGCGCGACAGTTTCTCGGAGAGTAAACGTGCGTATGAGACTGAGTTTTTCGAGAACTGGGTCGAGGTTGGTTGCACTTCGTTGGGACCGATACTGCTTGAGGGTGCGTCGGCATTGCCCATCCCTGATCATAAGTTGCATATCGTGCAACACAAGTAAGTTGTGAATGTGACATATATCAATATATTATATAATAGTATTCACCAATATTGTTATTTTCTGAATTTGTTATTGTAAAATTTTATATTTCAGCTTTTTGCGCGAACACGATGCCAAATACAAGCGCTTATGGTTTTTGTGGTCTACAAACAATAGTAATACTGCGCCTGCGCCTCCACCCTCCACCGGCACGGAGATCTCACGCTGCGGCTGCATAGGCGGCTGCGCGTTCTTCGGCAGCAATCGTAACGGCTTGAAATTTTTTAAACCCTCCGCACAAGACATACCGGACAACTACAACATAGCACGTTATTAGTAAGCCCTTTCAGGACCCCGTAAAAATCGGCCATATTTACTTTATTTAATTTCTTTTCTAGCATAATCAACAACAACAAGGATTATGGTTTTGGCGAAAGCATACTACATCAAGGTCAATTGGTGTTCCACACGCCACCCTACAGTTTGCATTCGGTTTCGCTGCACGACAGTAACGATTTCAACGGTAAAGGCAAACATTATCGCCCAAACGTAGAGCTGCGTAACGGCAGCCTCAAGAAATCGGAGTTGGGCAGCAAGGAAGTGGGTGGAAAGCTAAAAATAAGCAATGCCATCGAAATACCCGACATTAGTGGGCGCAAGTCGCGCGAGAGCATCGGCTCGCCAAACACGCTTGAGCGACGCAATAAGCGTTATTCGTACACCACAAATAGGTGAGTAGTAAGTGTGGTGAAAAATTGGGTTTCACATTAATGTGTTTACGAATAGCAGGCAAACCTCTGTTGAGGTGCCGTATGCGCGCCTTTTGGATAGCCCCTCCAAGAAGGTGCTGCGTCAGGACTCAAATGAATCACAGCTACAGGTGGCATTTCGGCGTGGCTCCGATACAGCCAAATCGCAGTCGCAAAACAACACACTACGCGTTTCACCACCAAAAACGAGCATATCCGATTCGCGCTTAACCGGCGAAGCAGATGTAGAAGACGAGTTGGAGGTGAATGTCCGCATTATTTATATAAATATTTGTAATATTTTGTTGTGTATGTGTCCAGATTCCCGATGAAATGTCGCACTCGGCGCCGCACTCACATCCGCTCGAATTTGAAATCGCCGATTTGCCATTGCCGATGCAGCAGTACGGCGAAACAGCGCTTACCAATGGCGCTGATCACCTGACGCGCGAAGTGCAGCGCACGATATCATTGACTTCGGAGAATCCCTCCGAGATGTTCTTCTCAGCCGAGGAGGATATATCGAATATGATGTCGCAAGGTGGCTCCATTAAAAACCGCAACGGTTCCATAGTCTTCTCCGGCAAGAAACGGTTTTCGTCTGATTTAAGGTGCTTATTTTTTAGCGCATAAATCTGCGGTTATTTATACCTTCTCTGCTCATTATTTTATTTAGCATTGGCGCGCAAAATGAAAATGCTGGCCTCACGCTCTCCACCTACCGCAGCGACTTGGAAATACATGCACCGGAATCCAAAACCCTACCGAAGCGTCCACAAAGCACCACCGAATTGGTATGCCTAAGTTTAAGTGAGCTCCGCGCTTCTAGAGAACAAAGAAAAACTCGTATTCAAACATGCCTACACCACTTTCTTACATGATTTAGTATTGCAGCTTTCAAGCAATTTTCTCATTATTTTCGTATTAAACTCATATAACTTCTAAAAATGCAAAAAAAAAAAAAAATTAAAAGAAAAAAATTCAAAATCTATTCAAACGAATTTACATAAATTTCCAACCTTTCTAGCTTAAATATTTTCGTAAACGTTAAACTTCACTTAAAGTAAACTCAACTTAATTACTTCATATTTATTGTGCTAAATACTTGAAAAGACTGCCCATAAGTTTGTTAACAATATAATCACAGAGTCGAGTATGTATTATGCATGTTTTTGTGTATAATTAAGTCGTAACTAAGAAACCTTTAAAAACCAAAAAACAAAAACAAAGAATACCCCTAAATTATCTCTATATACCTTTATATACAAAATATTCCACATGCGATTCTTTTCAAAATTCATCAATTTCATAGAACGAAGACGTGAGACGTATTCATGGTCTTGCCACACCAATCAGAAAACTATCAAATATTTCATCAAGACCTGAGTATCGACATTTTATTCATGATGTGAGTAGACTTAGCGCCAAGTTACATCTACTATCCTAACTAACTAATACTACTATTTGCAACAGAAGTCTTTCTATTTCCAACTTGGAATTGTAAAAAAGAAATTAATTGTTATGAATACGTTGAACAACGTCTGTTACAATTTAGTTGTAGTTTCTTTTTATATAGATTTTTTTGCTCTTTTTTGTATTTTTCATAACGACCTAATTCAATAATTCCCGAATATGTGTGCTAGTGTTTTCAGCTTTAATCGCATGCGCTTTGTTGTTGTACAGTTATTTTTGAATTTATATTTGAAATGCATGAGCATAGTTGAAGTCATTTTCAAATGTTAGACTACTTGTTGCTTCATTGCGCCTATAAATACTAAAATTAATATAATTACTTAATAAATTATTTATAAATGAAAATAGCGGTTTCGCATTCATAACCGACATTTTTTTTTTATATATAATATAATTTTTTTTATAATATAATATCATCCGCAAAATTTTATGTTATTGTAAGTACTCTTGTCGGAACAAGCGCAATCGCCTTAGAATTCTAATTTTCGAAGCATAAAAGTTACCATTAATATCGGACTATATACTATATGTTAACTTTATGTTGCTGATTCAAATAATTTTCGAGGCGGTTGACAGTCCTTAACCGGGGAAAAAGACGTGTTCGCTTAAAGACTTATTGTTTAACTTCTACATCTCGAAACTGCCACAGCCACCAGAGGGAGCTCTATCACCTCGTACGCTGATGGTTGCACGGAATTGACGTCGGCCAATAGAATCGATGGCACATGTTCAAAGGTAGACGGCTTTCTCTCCGATCTTTCTCGCTTGCACTCTGCACGGAACTTAACACTCTCCCTCATTAAATCCACAGCCACCATATTTACTAACTCGACGAAGGAGTACAGACTTGACCTTAATATTGTAGTCAATGCCATCAAAATTCCGACTGTCAATAATCCTAAAATGTTAGGTGTGACTTTTGACAGTCGGTGCTCCCTCACTCCTCATACGATTATCATCAAAGTACAGAGCCGCAACAAAATCCTCACGTCGCTAGCCAGCAGCACTTAGGGAAATGACAAAGAATCGTTGTTGGCAACTTACAGGGAAATCGGCTGGTCGGTCCTTAACTACGCCGTACCTATATTGTCACCTAGATGCAGTGGAAAACAGACGAGGAAGCTTTACACCTGTCAGACTACTGCACTTCGTACGCGCCAGGATGCCTCTTGATGTCTCCTATCAAACACCTGTATAGTGAGGTCCGTATGCTCCCAGTTAAGGAGCATATTAAACTCCTCTCCAGGCAGTTCCTGATGTGGTGTTTTCGTAGAAATCCTATGAACACCAAGAGATCATTCCTCAACTACGTCGACGGCGTCAAACAATACGCCATACTTCGGACGCAACTAACTTCCGACAAGTACTGACCGCAATTCACAGTGCAGCCATCAATACCTTCATCGACTCCATTCCATTGAATGGCCACTGCAGTTGAAGAGTGTGACCCTTGCGCAGCTCGTTCCGACACATCTATTATGCTTCCTGCGTGCAATGAGTGTCTGCATGACATACCTCTTTGCATGCCCCACCAACGCCTCTCATCTGATACCCCTCTGTCTTTGGTCCGACCATGTCGAAACAGCTTGTTCCTTCGGCTTACCGTTAGGTGACGTCGACGACAACTTAGCTTATCCTTACCATTCTAACGGGGACTACGTAACTGCTATAACAACAACGTGTTCGCTTACCATGAACCGACTGTCGTAAAAGCGGCAGACAAACGTTATATTTTTGTTGTTGTATAGTGGTAAAAAAATGCCTCAAGAAATTTTGAGGCATGCTGCCGAATAGATCGACCTTTTTGTATGCAAATCTGGGTCCGTTCTGGTTAACTAGCAGTTATTCGAAGGAGCGCGGTTTGAACATTGTTGACGGACGAGGCTGAACTTTAACGAGTAAAATGAGCAATATATGGTCTGTGTGTTCGTCCGTATATACATGAACTAGTTCCTCAGTTTTTGAGATACCGATCTGGAATTTTGCAAACCTTCTCTCTTCAAAAAGTTGCTCATTTGTTGGATACAACATCGGACCACTTGCCATTAAAACTGACCGATCAAAATCAAGTAAAAGATTTTTTATAATCTTTTTTTCATAGCTTTGGTGTAACTGAAGTAAATTTTTTTTTTCATCTTTTAAGTGAAATATTTATTGCATGCTTCTAATAATAATCTAGTAAATATATCAAAAATTTGTAGCATCTATATTTTGGCGTTTATTCCGTTAATCTGCAGACTTTTGTCTCTTTCGCTAATAAATGTTTGCTTTCGACCTGAATTTGTATATTTGAGTCTATCATTTCGGTAGAGCGACGCCTGTTAGTGCATTTATTACTGATTTAGTCTTGAATGCCGCTTGTTTGGTTACTCTTCTAGCGCAAATTTAGTTTGCCGCCTGTTAAATCTCACGACACAGTAGCTTTTTCGCACTAACCACACATTTCAAAAGAGAAAATGTAATTTGTTGTGTTTCTTTTTCGGCTTCCTAATCAACAGGTTGATTCTCGTGGTTCTTCGTCCGGCACACCATCGCTCTCATCTAACTCCTTCATCTCGGCCATGTCCTCGCAAGAAGATGTCGCGTTGGTCAATTTGCATCAACAAGTGAATCGTCCCATCATCGATTCACCGCTACTGATGGCCAGCTATTTAAATCATTTGTCGCAGGTGAAATGCTTTAATTGGACGGCATGTTCATTTCCATCGGGTCCGGATGTGTTCTCCACGCCTATGTTCCACGAAAACGAAGATGGCGGGCTCACGTACATAGGCAGCAAAATGTTACCACACTTCGATTTGTATGCGAGCTGGCGTGAGATCAAAGTGGTGCCCCGTTATGAAAATGCCACCGGCAGCAACAGTTCGGCCACATTTATGGGCGGTCCGAAGTCGCATCCATGGGATCCCAGCGTGCTTTTGAAAGAGGAGGAGAGCGACAAGACCACTAATGGTTTCGATGATGGCGAATTTATGAGCTTACAAGCGGAGGGTGCAGCCTGCACTTCTGTGGTGGCACGTCTCAAGGGTCAGGTTAATGTCTTTCTAACACCACTAATGCTCGAAGGTTTGCAGCGGTGAGTATCATTAAACGTTGCAGTGTTGCACTTATTGATAAATATATAATTTTATTGAACTCATACAATATAAAGTTATAAATTAGAAAGTAATATATGAATGCATGTGTGGTATAGCCTGAAAGTTCAGACTCTACATTCAATTGCGTTTCACGCGTATGTGCTCCTTCTTGACATCGCCCTCTTCATTATTTTCTTCTTGGTCGCGTGGAAAGGAGTTCTCAAGTTGCCGTATATACTCAGCGTCCACGGCGGCCTAGCAGATAGAGAGAAGAGAATTTGTGACACTTTCTGAAAACAATCTCATAACTTCCCGAAATTAACGACTTGCCTGTTTTATTTCGTGCCCGTTGTCGCGTTTCGTTCTTTGATTCTCCGTTTGTTCCATGAAGGGCATTAGGCTCTTGCGCGGTATTTTTAAATGCATAGAATTGCGCGCATCTCTCGGTGGCTCATCTATGTCATCATAGTAATTTAGATTCGCATCGTCATCCATAGGGTTTCCGTCGAAGGTGTGGTCGCGCGGTGGACCCAAAGCATAGTTATGGCTTTAAATTCAAACAAAAATAGGTTTTTACCGACATTTTTTGTATATCTTCGTTAAACTTCACCTGTCGTAATCGACGTAGTCGTAGTCCGGTGCATTGGGCCTGTCAATAAGTTTATTTAGCACATTCAAATCCGATATGGAGAGATCGTCCAGCGCCATATCAATTTCGGCATCAGTTAGACCTCTTGTTGGATCGCTGACCTCCACCTTTGGTTCCAGATCTCTTCGCTATAAATACGCATTTATTAGTTTTTATCGGCGGGTAGTAGTTGTTACTCTTATTCACTGTGCCTACATGTATATTGTATTGTGACCTTCCTCCATGCAAGCACATCAAAAATATAAATATGCAGTAAATTATTGTTGTTTGAAAGTAATACGACATTTCTTGCAAATTGTTTTGAAAACATCTTGACTTTATTTATGATATGAAAAACTTTCGTTAACAGATTTTCAATATGAAACAGGTAAAAGTAAGACGTGTTTCTATACCGGCCCCTGCAAGCTGAAAAGGCACTTAACCAACATGGGCCTAACATCTTGCGCCAACTGTCGGATTTGCTACAGGGACCCTGAAACCCCGGAGCACCTGCTAATCAACTGCATTGCAGTCTGTAGGCGCAGGTCTCAGGCCCTTAGAGCCATGTTTCCGGATAGGGATCACATCGCTTCGCTTAGCACCCAGCAAAATACTGAACTTCGTCAATATGCTAGGGCTAAGCGAGTCCCTGTGAGTTAGGAGAGGGCACAATAGACCTATGGTCGCAGTGCATTCCTCAGTTATCTATCTATCTAAGACGTGTTAGTGTGGGAAAGCGATTACTGTACAGTTCACTTTTTCTTCGTTTCATTTCTTTGTTCACTACTTTGGAGCTCTGCGCTGGTTTTTGAGTCCAATTTTCGATGACTCGGTCGAGCATTTGGACTGGCCAGAATCGAGGCGGGATTGTCCGCAAATACTTTATACTTTACATATTCCCATAGCCAAAAGGGTGCGATATCACATGATCTTGGTGGCCAATCGATCGGCCGAAAACATGACATCATCTGCTCAACGAAGAGTTCTCTCAATCAATTCTTTGATTCAATTTCACTCATGAAATAGTCGGCTATCAAAAACGATAACGGTGGCCATTGATGGTTACGTTCTCACCGGCATCGGTTTTGAAGAAATATTGAACGATGATTCTACCGGCCTACAAATTACACCAAACCGTTGTTTTTTCTAGATAAAATGGCAGCTCTTGAATCTCACCAGGTTGGTTTTGGTCCGAAATGTTTGAATTTTGCTTGTTTACATACCCATTGAGCCGGAAATGGGCCTCATAGCTGAAGAAAATTTGGCTCGAAAGCGTCGGATCTTCTTGCAACTTTTCAAGAGCCCATAGAGCGAAGCGATCCCCACATAAAATACGCAAAGTCGTTTCATACGAATCGACTCTCCACGGTCTTCGTGTACACCCTCAACTACGAAGGAAACACATAATTTATAGAACGTTGTTACTAGACACGGCTCAGACGTGATTTGAATTACCCGTTATAACCACTTTATTTATTTATAACCGTTCACCGATCGCTACGCCACTCCAAATAGTCAGCTATTATGCCCTTAAGATATGTGGCTGTCACAATTAGAATGTAGAACACCATGACATCGAAGCGCTGAGGAAAAAGTTTATGTAGATTAGATAAATACATACGGTTTCAATTTTATATACCGGATTTGAAAAAAATAGAACTATCCCACTATCTGCTAGAAAAATTCTGTGTCAGCAGTAAAGCTTCTAATATAAACTATTTTCTTTCATTGCTAATATATTATAAAGATAAGCTTCAGAGGATTTGAAGTTCAATAAAATGATTTCTTCTGCGAAAGTAATTGTTTTGGGCGATGAACGTGTTAAGGTTTTTAAGTGTATAAGAAAGGAGCTTAGAGAAACATAGATGCTGCCTTAAAAGATGAGACTGTTAGAGTTGTGTTAGTTAGAAGCTGTACTCAGCTTTAAAATTTCCACAAAAATATATTTCTTTAATATCTCTCTCTCATCGTACATATGAAAATATAGTACATATTTGGAAGATGAAATAGTCAATTAAACGTGAAGAGTTATGTAACTGTATCTACCATTCTACTAATTTATTCCTACTATATTAAATACGTTTTTACCAATAGCATGGTGGAAGCCAGTATACCTACGATATCTTCACTGCATTTGCTATCCGTCGTCAATCATATACACGCCTCGTGTATTGCAAAAGTGCAGAATGATAATATACTCAAACGGGATCAAAGTTTGAGTTACTGGTCGCAGGTAAGCACTTGTACCACGTACATATTTCTACGTTAAAGTTATTAATTACAATTTCCTTAATTCCATAGGTGCATTCGAATTCGAAGCGCTCAACAACTGAGCGTAATCTACAAGGTCCTGGGGACTCATTTCTCAGTGATGTCTACGAAGAGAGCATATCGACAAAGACCCAGGGACTGATTGTACTACCGAAGATTAGCATCACAATGCTACAATCTTCCATAATTGAAGAAGTCATCTCGGTCGCTGCGTTGGATAATGTACAGGTGAAACATTATATACGCATTGATTGTGTAATTGTCGCAATAATTCAATGTTTTGTTCTTTGTAGGATCTCAGTTGTGTTTCGTTGTTGACCTTCTACATTGAAGGCGTTTCGACCAAGTTTCATTTGGGTAAAACGACACGCGCTTCCATGCACAACGTATACATACAACAAACTGTGCAATCGGGCAATAGCCAAAAGAAAGGAGGCATCATGAAGGGCACACGTGCACTCTTAGCGCACTTGTCTTCACAAACGCGCCCAGACAATATACAGGGTGAGCCCATACTCATCGAAACATCCGAAAAACAACTGGAGGAATTGGTAATAACACTTGACGTGGGTCGGGCACATGTGCAATTGCGCCGACTCAAAACCGAATCGAGTTGTGGTCAAGAGTCGCCTATAATTGTCACCGCCATACCCGAACATAAAAGTAAAGTCCTATTTGAATTGCTTAAGATGCCCGAAAGTACGACTGGGATTGAAGGTATTGGCTATATAATGTTTGAATGCGGCCTAGAGGGTGTGGGTGTCAAGATTGTGAAGCGTTCACATTTCGAGAAGTCTGAGAATACTAAAGAAGATCTGGCTGAGATTGCCGAAGGTGCCACCGAGGCAGCACGTGGTGTAAACATAAGCGATTTGGTGGGCAGCGTGAATGCAGACGTCGGCACGACCTCGAAAGCCGAAGCAGCTTGGCGCTTAATTACTAAAAAGCCGCCGACACCTAAAACGCCAAAGGAAAAATTCCAAACAGCTTTGGAAAGTATAATTGTACACGAACGCACAGAGAGTATGAGCGAGGGGCGTAAAACCAACACAAAGGTGCAAGCCGAGGAAGATATTGAGAAGGGTAAAAACGGTGGTAAAGACAATAACCTCGAAAAGAAGACGCCAAATGTGAAGGAAACGGAAAAAAATTCTTCGTGTGTAATTGAGTTGAAATCCGTTTGGTTCAATTTCGCAGCGCCACCTTGCGTACCCATTACAAGAAAAATTGATTTAACCCGGTAAGCATATGAAGGCGGAGCTATCATGTAAGATTCACTTTAACTTAACCTTTCAGACTCGATTGGAATCTCTTGAGCACCGCATCCCCTGCTATCACCGCATGGATGAATCCCAGCAACCGTTTGGCCATAAAGATTGTGTCGCTTATGCGCGCTCTGCACACACGGCAGACAGCCATAGCGGCTTGCCTAATGGCGGATGCCCTGGATAATGAAAAAATTAAGCGCAGTCCGAAAATTAAAAAGGTTTGCCAACTACTAACGCACAGTTTGAGGTTATCTAGTACATTAGTGTATATTTCTTTCATAAACAGAGTCGCTACGCCAATAATTACACATTGCTATCGAAAACTTTACAAGAGGATCCCAGTTGTCAGCTTTGTTACATAATGCAAAAACTGGTGTTGGACGAGGGCGTCCAAAGGGTGGAGCAAATATTCAAACAAAGCGATGTGCCACATTTAAACACTTTGCGACAGGTCCTTATAAGCTAAAAAATATTATTATTAATGCATACGTATTGTGAACCTCTGTGCTTTTTTAGGGTGTCATTGTGCTAAGCCGTCAGTGGAAGAATACGCTCTATAATCCCATACTTTTTGAGCATCAATACAAGAATAAATTGGCACGTCCCATAAATGTGACATTCTCGTTTCCGCAACAGGAGGAGGAATGCGATGATGCGGAATGTGAAGGTGAAGCCGATATGGGTGTCTATGCGGCAGGCGTCGATAATCCCGAAGAGAGTGAGAATGCTTTATTACTTGGGCAAACACAGCATCATCGAAATCATATTGGTATTTTTGATTAACCACCTCTCAAACGTACACAGCGTTTTCCCCTCATGCTATATAATGACATTCGAGGAGATCACGTATACACTTTCTTTCCTAAACTACATACATATATATTCTGCTCTTATTACTTTTTCTTGAGCTGAAGCTTTTCAGATTTTTTATTCTCCACTTGAATAGCTATAAGAATATTTGAGGCTCAAGCGCCATGTACATTAAAGCTCACAAATACTATGAAGATTGCGTAGCTCTTTGCTGCACACATTTGGTGCTTCTACCCGTGCCAATAATTCAACTTTTGTTCAATAATTGATTGAGCGCATTTCAGTTTATGGTTGCAACCTGATGCTCTCTCCCACTCTCGCTCTCTTTCTCACATTGTGCATTAGTAACTACTTATATTTTCAATATTTATATTGCTTTGGTACTGGGACAGCCAACTTATTTGTGTTTTACTGCTTTTTACATTTTTATCTTTTATTTCATTTTCAAAAACTATGTCTAGCACCTTTTCAGTTTCGTAAATTGTTTTATTTTTGTTTTCTATATGTTTCTGTGTTTCGTCTCACTTCATGCCATGGCTGAAATGTGCTGATCACGCTCTGTACACACACTAAACTTTTCTATTTAATTTTCTATATTTTACAATATTTTTCAAGCTATCAAAAACCGTATAGTTTTGTAATATATACATGATTGTCTGCAGCGTTTACACACTTATTCTTGATTTCTTCTTGTTTTGCGCTTTGTTTTGTGACACTTTTGCACACGCTAATACCGCGATTGCATTTCAAAAAGGTGGCACTCATGTCTATAGCACAAGCTGTACAAGCTATACTCAATTTGTTGTAATGTAACTCTATGTATATTTTCTAATTCGAACATTTATCAACAAACATATACAGATAATTCACAATTTGGCATGGGCTTTGCCAATGAGGCGTCGCTGCATGGCGCTGCGCAAAGATCAAACTCAGCTTCGCCCAACATACATTCGACACGAAAAGGGTGAGTTCTAATTTCGCTGCATTATTTGAATTTAATTTTAAAACTTATTAACAATTGTACATATTGTTGATTGTTTATTCGAAATTCATTTTTATTCTCATTTTGTATATGCGTTGGTACCCGCGCTCAATTTGCTATATATATGTATATATGATAAACTCTATGTACTTGTGCGCTGCCGTGTAAATATGCGTTCTTCTGTTTTTGTAATGTGTCCACAACGCCTACACCTCGGTCTTTGTTGCTATTGCAGCAAAGCACATAGCAAATGTTCGAATATTTCACATGGAAATTCATCTCGTTCCAGCATACAAATGCTGCCGATTATTTCTGGACTAGTGGAAAAGCAGGTGCCGGAATTCGGTTTGTATTTCATTACTCAAAATTATTGTGTGCATATAATTGTGATGGCTTGCGTATTGCAGAGTATGGTGCATTGCAGGAGGGTTCATTGAGTTCTAGCAATTCGGTAAATAAATTTTGGCTCGGTCCGGAAAATCAAAAAGAGGACTTGTACTTTTGGATGGCCAAGCAGCAGGAGAATAAAAAGAAAGAAAATTCTGTTGAGCCGGAAATAATACGGCCGGCACCGGTGAAATTACCAGGCGCTGGTCAAATGCGCGGTGGCATTTTGCAGGACTCAATAAAACTGCTCGATGCGCATTTGATTTTCGAACCATTGCTCACATGCTTGGGTGTAATGCCGCAGCAGATGGTGAACAAATTCGCAAATGCGGGTAATAATAAATCATATTTATTCAGAACTGCAACAGTAAATCGAAACATATTTTACATATTTGCAGACATTTCATCCTTGGAGAATTTCGGCACCAATCTTTCACTCATCGGCACCTTCGACTCCATACGTGTTGATATTGTTGTAAGCGAGGCTGGTGACAAGAAGAATAAATGCGCCAAAATAAATAAGAAGGCAAATGGACGGCAATCAATCATGATGGATACTCCTTTGTTTTTGTGTGAACGCGTCGGGGTTGAGTTGGAGGTGTTGAAGAAATCCGATGGTATGGTCGATCAGGCGCGTCAAAATGTTATTTATATGTCTCGACGACAATTGAAAAAACATACCAGCACCGTTATCAACTTGAGCCTCAATATACGTTACATATCACAGCAGGTGAGTGCACAGAAATCTAGAAAATGCGTACTTCTGAAATGCAATAACCGCTTTTGAAGAAAGCTCTTTTAACAATTCCCACGGCAGCCGGTTTTACGATACCGGATTCCATTTGGTTGTAGCCATCTTAAGGCCTGCTCATGCCTTAGACTAATGTTAATTATTATTATAGCTACTATAGCTTCGGTCCAGTCAAAATTAACGTTTTTTCTTGCTTTTTTATATATATATTCTCTTTAGCGTTCAATTGTTTGTAGTAATATAATATAATTTTAAACTTTGGAATATTCGACATAAATTTTAAATATTTCATTAAATCAGCAGTGAATATATAAAACGTTAAGAATTCTGACTTTGTTAATATATTTTATTTTGTTTGGTTAACAGGTCAATATGCCACTACTACGTCTCCTACATCAAATTACAAACATGTACCAGAACGTTAAGGAAGCGCAAAATGAGTTCCATCAGCAGCCGGATTTGGTTAGGAAATCACATGCGAAAGATGAATGTAGCTTAGGTAAAATATTTTCGCTTTTTTAATGGAGAACAAAAATTGTAATAATATGTCTTTCAGCTTCCGAACCCAATGACATTGTCGGTTTTGGTTCAGTATCCGATCGCTTTGCACATACTGAAAACTCTTCTGATGAGCGTTATGACAAATTCAATGAAATGATATCCATGACACATCCGATCGGTGGCAGGTAGCACATTTACAATGTTGGTTTTTGTTATAAATACATTTTTATGCAATAATTGTTGTTGTATACACACAGAGTGCGCCCAAGTGGCATTGGTCCCTTAATACAACTGACACCCTCGCCAAATGCGCGCAATCGACCCTCAAGTTTTGCGCAAAAACTACGCTCAACTGGCAAATCGGTTAAAGGAAAGCTAGGTATTAGTAAATATAATATTTTCTTATAAATATACAACTAAAATCTAACTACATTCTCCTGTCAGGCTACACAAATTTAAATGAGACCAGTTCCTCGCCTTTACGTGACAGCCCTACCACCTCTGTGAGCGAGCAGCACATGTTCAAACTATCACTGGAGTCCAAAGCCTCCCTTAATGGCGTTTGCGCCACCAGCGTTAGTGGTGATTACAACACAATTACCAAAAACGGGTTTGATGGCATACAGCCACTGCTACAAACGCCCAACTGCTGGAAAACGATTTACAACTTGCTGGAACTATATGGTACAATGCCCGAAACGAAGACCGTGCAGCGCAGCTCCATGTCTAATGAGGTGCATGATGCTGCCAAGTATGGTGTGAAGAAAACGCCTGTCGGTGGATTTATGCGGCAAGATACACGCAACGATGACGATGATGCCACGAGCGCGCCAACGCCATTGCCGCAGCATCGTGAGCTTGTTGGTTAGTTGTTTAATCCTACTTTGGAATTATACAAATATTATAAGTATTCACTAAATTTAAATATTCTTTATTTTCCTCTTAACATTAGAGACCTTATCGCAGGAAAAGACACGTTTGGTGGTGTTCGCCGTTGCGAAAATTCATAAGACACGCTTAATGGCGACACTGAGCGGCTTAAAACTGGAAGCTGAAATCACCACTTTGAACGGCAGCGCCACCTGGCGTAAAAAAGCACGTCCCGTCTCACTGGAGTGCTCAATAACTGGTCAAGTAGGCCGCACCATGATCGTGTTACTAGAAGGTGTTGCACCAAATCAACAGTAAGTCAACTTTATTATTTTTCTCTATCCGCTATGCTAATAACAATACATTTCGCATAGAACTGTCGTTAAAGTAACTGTGGGAAAATGTCAGACACTGTACTCTAGCTTGACCAAGCGCGGCAAAGATAAGAATAGTGGTTTGCTTTCCATCGGTCCGGTAAATATTGAAATACCG
This sequence comes from Bactrocera latifrons, assembly GCF_001853355.1. Lineage (NCBI taxonomy): Eukaryota > Metazoa > Arthropoda > Insecta > Diptera > Tephritidae > Bactrocera > Bactrocera latifrons. Next base: position 21,441 of record NW_017536074.1, on the reverse strand, counting down.
CAACATCCCGTCGCATTGCATGGCATGATGACTCGTAGCTCGAAGCAGCTCAGCTCGACACTACAAGAGTTGCGTGTCGGCCGCAATTCCGGTCGTTCGGCTTCGCGAGCACACAATCCCGAAGAACCAGAGTCGCCATATCACTCACGCAGCGCTGGCAAAAGCGTCGATGCCAAAGAGAAGACGCATCCCCAGCAACCCAACAAGAAACCACCACCACAATACAAATTGCCACCGCAACAGAATGGTCTGCTCCAACCGTTGGTCATGCAATTCAATATTCTGCTCCACAGTTTATCCATAAATGCAGCTCTCTTACCTTCGTTACAAGCGCAGTATCGCATGAATTGTGTTAGTTCGACCGGTGTGACAGGCAATCGTGCGAAATTCGTCATTGACTTGCCGACACACACGCTCAGCTTCAATACAAAGATACAGGTGCGGGTGAGTAAAGATCACCACCCTTCAATGAGTTGAATGAAGATTTGTGAAACACATTGGTAACTTTTCGTTTTTTTATACAGAATGAGATGAACTTGCCATCGGAGGCCTGCATCGCGTTGCCACCAGTACATGTTAGCGCGGAATACATACCAGAGCATCGACAGGAGGTATTTATTCCCTTATAATAAACCCAATGCATCAAATTTTATCGTTATCACATTTTTGTTTTTGTGGTTAACTAGGAAAACGAACGCGTTGAGGGCATTGTTTTGCGTCGCGGTGGTTATGTGAATGCATCAGCCGAGATTGGTGAATTTGAACGTTGCTTGACCACAGATCTGCTAAATCATCTAGTATTTGTGCAGAAGGTTTTCATGCGTGAAATAAATGAAGTACTGCAGAAAGTTTACGGCGGCGAGAAGCCTGTGCCGCTTTGGTCCGAAGACAGTGGCGATACGGCCAGCGTACAGGAGTCGTCACTTAAGCGTATACTCTTTTCGATCAATATTTCGATGAAACGCATACAGTTGACAGCTACAACGCCCTGCTCATCAGCTGTACGCTTTGAGACCGGTACGCTGGAGCTGCATTTGTCCAATCGTGTAAAGAATCTGGGCGAAGGCAATGATCGTAAAATGTTTGGCAAGGCACACATCGATTTTAATCTCTCACTTGGCCAAATTATACGTAATGTAATCTTCGATGAAGCCGAGCCGGAGTTTCAACAATATGCATTCTTTCACACTACGATCGGTTTGCGTAATGCTTTCCAAGATGAGCTCCTAAATGAGGACAAAGAATTGGTGCTACTAAAACTGAAGCGTCCATTACTTTACATACAACCGATTGCCGTAGACAAAGCCATTCTGGTTTGGTTGAACTACAAGAACGCCTACGAATACTGGGCAGAGAAACGCGCCAATTTGAATTACGACAGCTCACAGGTAAGCTCGAACAAGCTTCTAAAGTAATTTTTTTTATTCACTCTTTGTCTTCCTTTTCTGCAGGCTTTTGACCGCGTGGCCTTTGGGCAGATCAGCAACATTGCCGCTTCCAACTTGTCCACCTTATTCTTGCAGTTGACTGTAGAGGATATGGGCATATGCGTGCCACTAAATCAACCGGCTAACGTAAGTGTGGATTCGCGCTGTTTTACAACCGTCAAAGTATATATTTAACTTATTTTATTTATATGTGCTTTCCGCAGCCTTGGAGTACACGCTCTTACCATGACTTTGAAAGCAAGGGCGCAGTAGTTATTACTCTGGAAAACACGATAATATCTGCATGCAACTCTGGGTCATTAGTCTCCAAAGGCAAATTTCAAGGCTTGTGTCTGCGCTTTGCCGACGACTTTGAAACTACACTTGATGATTGGAAACCAAATGTAAATGAGCCCATAATGAATGTGTGTGTTGTCTCGGAGGGTACATATGAGGTTTGCTCGCGTACCACTGCCGCCAAGAAGATGGAAAATGCTAAGTGGTTGCTCAATGTGAAATGGCAAATGGAAGGTGTTGACATACATCTCGATATAAATATTGGCAAGCAACTTTCCTCACTTGGTCACACACTAACAATGTTGACCGGTTTTGAGGAGGAAGAGACTAACATGGAATCACCGGACAGTGACGAGGGCGATCACAGCTGCCGTGATACCTATGTGCGCCGACGTGAATTTGATAATCTGCCATCGTTCGTGTTCGATCCGACCATCGATTCGAAGAAGCGTTCATTCATGATGGAAAAAGAGATGGCGGAACAACTGAAAATCATCAATGACTTGCGCACATTGGGAGCATCGCATAATACAGTTGCGCATGAGGAGCGTCGTTTGCAAGAGTTACAAGCGATTTGTTACAAATATTTTCGTCGTGATATGATACAGAAATGGAAACGCCCATCACTGCGACGACCCATGAAAACGTCCAGTCGCTCATATTCGTTCATAGGTGCTTCAACGAATCGCGAACCAACAGAAGATACTCTTATGCCCGGTCCATATACGGGTCGTCGCTTAGATCCGATAGCTTCGAATGATGAGATATCCAGTTTGCAGAGTACGCCAGTTTCTGGTCATTCGCGCAGCGCTTCGTTGAAAACATGTCCGGCTAATCGTGTGACCTTCTCCGAATCGATGCGTCAGACCTCGTTGCCCAATGCTGACACGGACAGTGAAGATATTGATTGGCGCACACAGGAAGGTCACGGCGAATCGACGCCAAGTGAAATGGATATTGACGGCACTTCAGTGGAAATGCGTAAAAAGCATGGCTACCAACAGAAACAGCAAGAACCCAATATCGATTTCGAGCTTGACATTAAGGTGCTCGTTAATTCGGGCAAGTGTGTGCTGCACACCAAAGAAACTACCGAAGATCGTATGCAATTAAGTGGATCAAACACTGGAAAGACTCACAAGCGTGAGCGCAGCCTCGGCAATGACTGGGGTAGTCCGACGCCATCGCGGCGTCAACGTGATAAGAGCAAATTGCGCTACAACACATCGAGCAATGCAATGCTCTCCGATCTCACAATTTTTCATATTCCCGGCTTGGATGTCAAATTACACTATCAGTCGCGCACAGTGACCGATTTTACGGAGAATACACGCAGCATGAGCAACGACAGCCATCATTCAACGGCTCGTCGTTTGGGCAACAAGAGAGCGTCACTGTTTGCGTGGATGACGCTGCAAAGCATACCGGAGGAGACAATTATCTCGCCACACATTTTGGAATTCCTTGAGCAGACTTTGGAGCCTATACCAACAAAGACACCGGATCTAAGTGGCGCCCAAACACCTTCAGCGAATCCCGTGAACTTGGATATACTGCCCACGAACTATGTCACATATGCGTCGTTCCCCGTGGATGTTATTGTTTACTTCCACATGCAACCATCCACCTTCCGCTTCTCTTGCTTGCCCGTGTCGCGTGTGGAATGCATGCTGCAGTTACCCAGTTTGGATATTGTGTTCAGTTCTAAACGTTCGGGTGATGAAGAGCCAGCAGGTCAACAGGAACACACTTTAGATAAATCTACATCGGAAAAGGACAAAAAGCCGACAGGTGGCTTGAGGTAAGCTTTTTGTCTAACTATGTCTAAAGTATTTATTTCCACTTGTTTATAGTGTTACCGGATGTCTGGCGGATTTCAATGTCTACATCTTCCATCCTTACGGTGGCAAAAAGACCAATGTAAAAGAGGCGCAGTTTTCACCACTCTCGGATAGCGAGCGGAAGGATTCGTTGAGCATAAATGTGGAATTTGTGAAGTTCCAATTAACACGTTGCCGCAAGATTTACGTCGAGCCCGCTGTGATGAGCAAACGTTCTGTGGATCAATCGCGCGCAGTCATAAGGTTTTCTACTATTGTTGACATTGGCAGCGCTTCATTTAAATATGACATGCGTCGCCTAACCGAAATTCTCGCCTTTCCAAAAGCTTGGTATCGTCGGCGCATAGTACGACGACTCTTTCTTGGCGATTTGAGCATGCAACATATGGCCGGCACAGAGCCTGCCACACCCACTGGCACACCATCTACACCCAAGGAAGCTTTCAAGATGCCCGGTTACGAGTGTACCAAGTCACCGGCAGAGGCATTTTACGGCAAGGATAAAATGCGTTTGGACTTCGACTCGCAATCATCACCACCGCAGCAGGCACCACACTCGGGCGCGGTACGCAAGTTACGCACATTAGGTAAGTCCTCCAGCGCAGACTCGTCAAGCACACCTCCTTCGGAGAAGAACCAGATAACCGCTTGGGAAACGCTCGTACTATTTGCGGTGAATTTCACCAAATTGAATGTACAGATGAATATGGGCAACGTAATGGGTAATGTGGTGTGGCTAACCAAAGATTTCCAGTCGGATGGCAGGCTCTCTATTGGCAGTACTGGCTACAAAAATATGTACATTGGCATATATCTAGGTGGATCTTCACTGGACGCCAAAGGCGGCATAGTCGGTGGTAGCTTTGAAGTGAATAAAATCAATACGCGATTTCATATTAAGGAGGAATCCGGTGTGGAACCTTACCATACCATACGTTTGAGTTTTATGGCTTTGGAGCTACGCCTCGACTATATGGGTACATCGGTATTAATGATGCGCATTAGTTCGTTTTCGGCAGCGATGAAGGACGAATGGAAGACCTCTATAAATGCGTTGTCCACCACAGACTATGGCGGCAGCGTGATAACTGTAGGTGGCCACACCACCAAACCGCGTGCTATAATCTTCATACATGGCGACTTGTCATGGGATCAGGTGAGGCTAACCGTACTTCTGCAACTTGATTAATTCAAATATTAAATTGATTATCTTTCTTCTCTCATCAGCTGCAAATAATGATTTCGCAATCGACCACTGCTGACTTACTGAAGATGTATTACAAGCTGGAAGAATTTTTCACGCAACAATTCAAATCGTCGAAACGCGTATTTTCCAGTCTCGAGCCGCGCCTGCACGAGCGCAACGCCAGCATGAAACGACGTCAGAATCGCGACAAAAAGAAGGCGACAACCAACGGTACCGTTGATACCGCCGCCGCCGCCAATGCGGCTGACATCAGCAACACAGATGCACGCCATCACCGTCATTGGCAAAAGCCGCTCGAGCAGGCCATCGGTCTCGTGGTACCCACTTTGGTGACACGTCTGCCACGCAACGGCAATGTGCTCGGTGGCACTGTGGAACTGCATGGCAACAACATCTCATTAGCCTGCTTCCATGGCTTAAACTTCAAGTCGAAGTCGTGGGCACTGTTTAGTTTGAAATCACCCTCCATCAATTTCGCCACAGAAGCGCATCAGGCACATGACACACATGATGTCTTCGTAACGCAGACGCTCACTTCTTGCTTGGGACAGACCACTGAGGTGCAACAGCAAAACCACTCCATGGCAATTGTCAGCAGAATTTCACGTACCATCATCTTCCCACCACAATTCAAAACGCTCAACGAGTGGTTCCACTACGCGTTCGCTAACAGTGAAATTGATTGTGAGTTATTGTAAAAACTCATTAAAATATTACTTGTAAGAACATTTTTGATTCTATATTTCCATGTGACAGCTGTAGATCGTTTTCCGATATTGGAACGTGATCGTGAAATTGCCTCCAACTCCATCGAGCGAACACGTGCCGCAGGTGCCAGTGCAAGCAATACTTCAAAGACGCAGGAGCACAATCACAATCGGGAGGTGATATTTGCATTGCCCAGCTTGCAACTGAATTTCAAGACTGAACACAGACAAGGAGCATCCACACCGGAACCCACAGGTAAATGAATATGGGAAGCAAATATGCGCGCAAATCACAATTCATATTCATATCCTCCCACAGAAACTAAGCCAGAGGTGCTCTGCAGTTTCATAACCGAGTTTGATGACCATATTTTCGTGACTGTAGATGCAGATGCCTTCTTCTTCCTGCATGATTTGATAACTTCGTATGTTAAGGAGAAGGAGAGAGTGGTAGGCTAGCATAGATTTAGCATTACATCGAAAATTGCTAACCATATCTACTTTATTTTATTAGCAGATCGGTGGACAGTCGGTACGTGCTGCCTCGCCAAATCTTTCACAGAATCTAAAGAGTCAACTGAAACCATATGTAACCGACGAAATACTCAAAGATGCCAATATGGCATCCTCGTCTTCCGCGAGTAATAATTCCTCTACGAATGCTGTTACGATCAGTAACACGTCTATTAACGCTTCGAGCACTACATTGGATCAGAGCAGCAGCAGCTTGAATGCCAACAGCAACAGCAAAACGAATATAGCTTCCGCTTTTAATGTGGAAAAGAAGGATGGCAACATACTAGCGTCGCCAACGCCGTCAACATCAGCCGCCGCAGCCACAACTCTGACATCACCCACTGGCAGTAACTCTGGCACGACAACGTCCGCAACGTTAAATGGCCCCGGCATAAATGGTAAATCTATAGATTTGGAGTCATTTGTGCGCGACTGGCGACATTTTGAGTGCCAGACTTGGCATCTGGAACCGACTGTGCGGCTGCTTTCGTGGGCTGGCAAATCCATTGAGCCATACGGCATTGACTACATATTGAATAAGCTCGGTTTCGCGCACGCGCGCACTACCATCCCTAAGTGGCTGCAGCGCGGCTTCATGGACCCGCTAGATAAGGTGCAAGCGCTCATGATGCTACAACTGCTGACAATGGTGCGTGAAAATAAAGTGGAGAACTCGCCAAAATCGAAAACGTCAAACTAATTTACTCTAACTTAAATATAATTAATTGCAATTTAGGCATTGTTTATAGCGAAATAGGTTAAATTTGAATGAATGGACTTAAGACGATATAGCAGGATTTATAAACGCTATTTAATGTTTGGTGTGATGCATTATCGGCAGCGCTTAGTAGGTGCTTGTGTGAGCGGCGTTTCACCATTACGTAATTATGTAAATTATGCAATACTCGAAGTATTATTGAAAGTGTAATATTTTTCTTAATCATTTTCGTATATTTCTTATTTTGTTGAAAGTTGGTAGAAAGTTAAGCGAATTGTTGATTATTTTTTCCAAAACTGGAATGTGGACGTAAAATTTTAATGCAATTACAGCTAATTGATAGTAATTAATAAATATACATGTGTCATTAAATAAAATAAATAAACCAATATCTGCTTATGCATGTGACAAATACATACTGTATTTACAATGCATTTCAATAAATAAATTAAACGAAAAACAGAATTTTTCGTTTTTATACCCTGAACAGCGTGGTTTGTAACAGCCGGAAGAAAACGTCGGTGACTCTATGAAATATACTATATGAATGACCTACGAGACGAGCTGAGTCAATTTAGCTCTGTCCGTCTGTATACGTGAACTAGTCCCTCAGTTTTTGAGATGCTTATCTGAAATTTTACACACGCCCTTTTATCTCGTAAAAGTTGCTAATTTGTCGGAATCGTTGTTATCGAATCAATATAGCATATAGCTGTTATACGAACTGATCGATACAAAGTGATATCTCCATTAAATTTAGCATGTATGTAATTTGTTCAACGGTACAATCTCAAAAGAAATTGTTCAGATCGAACAGCTATGTATGGCTGCTATGTATGGCTGCTATATATAAAGTGGCTGATCAAAATCAAGTTTGAGATGGATTTTTTTTTTTTTGTGAAGGGTATTATAGATTCTGTGCATCCGGAGTTAATGTGTTTTCTTGTTTTAAACAAATTTTAAATTCAAAGTTTTCTTAAATAACTTACTTTGCGATGACAGGTGGATAAATAAGCAGATGGAAAACCGATGTCGATTCCCCTCATTTTCACAACCTTTACTTTGACCTTGACCTTTAAAAACACTACAGTAATAATACATAGACACGAACAAGCACAAAATGATATTTTTTAAAATATTCCTTATTCCTATTCGAATTCGAATTTGCTCACTTTTGGTATCAATCTCACTGTTGCCTATTCTGCCCAAACAATTGAAGCTGTAATCATCAGAAGGCTTCAGAACATAATTGAAGAAAAGAGCCTTACAACAATTCATCAATTTGACCTCAACATTCCACAATCGATCAGGTTCATTGAATAACGAGCATAATCGAAAATGCAATGAAAAAACCGCAATTTCACAGCTGTTTTTCTTGACGTATCCCAGGCATTCGATAGGGTATGTCAACTTAGTTTACTTCATAAATTAAGACTTCACTTTCCACGGTATCTAACCGACCTAGTTGCCTTTTACCTGAGCAACCGCTACTTCAGAATCAATCAGGGACTATCATATACCACGTTACAGCCATTATAAATACGTGTACCCCATGGAAGTGACCTGGGAGTACTGTTATACATTTTGTAAAAAAACCAAACTGCGCAATTATCACATTTTCAGATGATACTTGTAACTTTACGACCGGCAAAAATGAAGTTGAGTCGTCGCAATCAAATCAAATTGTAGATGGACACAGAAACATCACTTTAAACGATTTATATATCCATATAAATTTCATTAAGAAAAAAGCTTCGTAGGGGATATACATATTGGGAACGAATCCCGTACTCCACCTCGGCGAAATAACATGATATGACGTTGGATGCAAAGTAGAATTGGATAGAGCATATACAAAAAAAGATTCAGAACTAAAACTAAAATATAACAAAATAATCTATTTGATCGGCAAGAAATGACCTTAAACAATATCAAATAAAATCTTAGTCTACAATCAAACATTAAAACCCATTTGGACAGCCGGAATTCAATGGGGATGTGCTACACCGTTATACATTGAAGCGGTGCAAAGATTTCAAAATAAATAGCATCGAGACCTGTAAAAAGGTTTCAAAGTCATGTAAACGCTGAAGCCCGACAACTAGGGGGGATTAGAAATAGTAGGCGCAGATCAAAAAGAACAACGTTTTATAACCTAATAAGAATCTAAGAAAATAACAAATATCATGATATTTAGTTATAACTATTATAGCAATATCATGTTGCAAACAAGAAAAAACGTTATCTTGCAGCAAAAATACATAATATGTATGTATGTATATTATAATGCTCCTCATAAATAAAAATGCTTTCGAACAAGAACCAAAAGAAATAGCAAATCTGTGCTGAATCTCGCATCCACTCTGCGGTATCTAAAATCGATTAACGGTTCGGACGGTTTTAATTAAAACAAGAAAGAACGTTATAACTAATATACCCTTCACAGGTGTCTTTCTTTTAGTAACTATGTGTTTAAGTAAATCTAAAGACGTAACTGGCCAGTGGTTTTCACTCAAAGGAAAACATTTTACCAATTCTTTTTAGCCAGGTTGTGTGCTAGAAACATTAAGGTTATTTAATAAAGAAAATACATATAACTTTTAGATGTTTATAGTTATTTAAAACTAGCTCACCCCCGTTGTGCTGCGTGAAATTATGTGTTTTGAAATGAAATGAAAGTTGAATTTATCATTTCCTTTTTTTTCAATGTAAAGTTGCTTGATAAACCACATTTTTCGGTTTCTGTTTCGGTGTACAGAAAAGATGGTTTTCAAACTCGTGAGCACGCCACATATATCTGACCGTGTGAAAAACATAGCACTTCCAAACTTGGCAAACCAAGTTGTGTCCTGTTGATCGTCACCTCAAATGCAATTTTCACTGGAAGCGGTGTACGTTTGAACTGAAATGGCAAATCATTGGAACTCAAAGGTATTCGTAGAATCAAGCATTCTGTTCACTTGTATTCGATAGGTGCGTCACAATCAGTCGGATTCCATTACACAGTTTCGGTGCATGAAGATTCTTCTTCTTGATTGACGTAGACACCGCTTACGCGATTATAGCCGAGTTAACAACAGCGCGCCAGTCGTTTCTTCTTTTCGCTACGTGGCGCCAATTAGAGATTCCAAGTGAAGCCAGGTCCTTCTCCACTTGGTCCTTCCAACGGAGTGGAGGTCTTCTTCTTCCTCTGCTTCCCCCGGCGGGTACAGCGTCGAATACTTTCAGACCTGGAGTATTTTCATCCATTCGGACAAGATGACCTAGTCAGCGTAGCCGCTGTTTTTAATTCGCTGAACTATGGCCAACGCGCAAAGGACCATAAATCTTTCGCAGAACTTTTCTGTCGAAAACTCGCAGCTTCGACTCATCCGTTGTTGTCATCGTCCAAGCCTCTGCACCATATAGCAGGACGAGAATTATGAGTGACTTATAGAGTTTGGTTTTTGTTTGTAGAGAGAGGACTTTGCTTCTCAAATGCCTACTCAACAAATAATAATATATCACAAAAATTAGGAACATATTTATTATATGACTAATTTAACCATATTTTTGCTACTCTTCTTACGTGCCATATATATTCTTGTCTAATAAAAAAATCTTCCATACAAAAATGTATTCCGTAAGTTTATAAAGAAGCTATGTAATTGTAAAAGTCTTGCGGTATTTTCGCTAGTTGGCGCTGAGAGCGCGTAGTTCTAGTTTTATAGTCGCATCGGGTCATGCTATAACCTTTTGGAAAGCTCGCTTCACGCGCTAACACGTATTTGATTGATTGTCGTTTCTTTTAAGTCGTTCGTGAGTTATAGCGTCGCAAACATGGAGCAAAATAAAGAGAAAATGCGGCATATTTTACAGTACTACTACGTTAAAGGCAAAAATGCATCTCAAGCCGCCAATAAAATTTGTGGTGTTTATGGACTCGATACAGTTTCCACTTCCACCGCACAACGATGGTTTCAACGTTTTGATTGCCTCCTTCTGGTGTAGAGGTGGTCGAAGATGCGCAACGCTCCGGAAGGCCTGTCGTCGAAAATTGCGATAAAAAAAAAAGTTTTATGAACAATTGAAAATACAATAAAAATACTACAAGAAATACCGCAAGACTTTTTTGACAACCTAATACATGATATACTCGTAACTGTCTATCTGTAAATATGATTGGGTACTGTATCATTGTCGTAAATATTAATCCATGCGAAAATTCATCAAGCAATTTTTGTGGAAATATTAAGGCGTTTATTACAAAAGAGACATTGTAGAGGTTTTTTATACCTCTGTTATACTTTCAACATACCCATCGAACTATGTTTAGTTCCTACTTACGTAAGTACCTAGGTTTGGTTTTGTACCTATCAGTTAATTATGGGCTTAAAACAGGATAATTATGTTTAACAAATTAGTGTTCTATTATTATGTAATAAAATATGCGAGTGGAAAAAATAGGGATTTAATTATTTTATGGCAAATTAAAACAAAACATTTTTCCTCCTTATTCTTATGTTACGTACTCTTAACATAATTTTCAACTTGTTGTCTAAGGTAGTTACACGTCCTTTACTACTACTACTACTTTTATTGAAAGCTCAAATTGGAAAGTAATTAATATAAATAATACAAATCGGTTATGTTTAGATTATATTATTTGTATAGTGGTTAATTCTGATTACAATAAAAAAAATAATGTAGAATATTAATTAGTTCCGTTACACCTACAAACTACTGCGGAGAAAATTGGTTCGCTATTTAATGAAAAAAGTAACTCATGTAAAATTTTGTGACGATATTTAGCCAAAGTTGCCCATATATGAAGTTAATTTTGATTTTTAGTTTGTATGGCTACGCTGGCCGCGTCCGTCGACGTCCCAGATGCCCCCCCTCGAACCTGCATCAGGCGGCAGCAGCTTCGGCTGTCATAACGAGCAGGTTCTCAACGGAAAAACTGGGCATTCTGCTGATCCAAGAGCCTTGGGTCTACAAAGCAGAGGTCAAAGGCCTCAAGACAGAATTCAATAAGGTAATCTGGGATCTCTTTAGCGAGCGACCTAGAACGTGTATAGTATTCAGGAAAAATATTGAATTTTTCTGTATTTCAGAATTCCATATGATTTGGTGGCGGTACAGGCCAGGGACTCGGAAGGCAAGGACTTCGTCCTGGCATCAGCCTACTACCTAGGGGAGGCATCAACAGCACCCCCTGAAGCAGTGGAGAGGCTGGTGGAGTGCTGCAAGGGGTACAGGCTGTCCCTCATTATCGGTTGCGATGCGAATGCCCACCATGTCGAATGGGGAAGCACGGTATGCAACAGAAGGTACCCACAGACAAGCGCAACTGTCCCTGGTGGACAAGGAAGCTTGCAGACCTCAGGAAGAAGGTACGTAGTCTATTCAACAAAGCAAAACGCACAGGGATCTGGGAAGAGTACAGGAGCAACCTAACCCTATATAATAAGGAGATTAGGTCTGCTAAACAAGCTAGCTTTAGGAGATTCTGTGAAAACGTCTTCTCCACATCAGAAGCGGCCCGGTTGCACAAGGCTCTGGTTAAAGGGAAGACTGACACAGTGCTAGCGATCAAAAGGAGTTACGGGACATTTACGACTAGCGTGGAGGACAGAGCTACAGAATTTCTGCGGGCACACTTCCCGGAGACTGTTCCGGTAGACCGATGTATACCTATGATTGAACACAGGCCATCCCGCTTTGATTGGGAAATCGCTAAACAATTATCCACTGCAGACTCGATCAGGTGGGCAATAGCTCAAGTCTCCGGGGATGGACGGCATCTTCCCATCGCTTCTACAACAGGGCTAGCAGTCTCTGCTGCCTCACCTGGTTCGGCTGCTGAGGGAGAGCGTCGCAATGGCGTACATCCCGGAATCACCTCAGCCGGCCTCCTTCCTACTAAAAACTATGGAGAAGATCATAGATCATGATATAAGGTCGAACGCGTTGAAGGCTGTACCCCTGCATGCTGCTCAGCATGCATTCAGAGCGGGAAGATCCACCAATACGGCTCTGTACCAGTTGACCCTTGAGATAGAGAGTTCACTGGAGAAAGGCAAAATAATGCTATGCGCCTTCTTGGACATAGAAGGTGCCTCTGACAACACATCTGAGAAGGTGGCAGCACCGGTGCGCAGATGGATAGAGGCCGTACTAGCAGAATCGCTGAGACCACAGTAGGTGGTACAAGGATTCGTCTTGGCACAACAAGAGGCTGCCCACAGGGAGGTGTGCTATCACCACTGCAATGGAGCCTTGTCGTGGACGACCTGTTAGCGTTGCTAACTGATAATGGTGATAAATTTGAGGATACTCTCTGCGACCTGTGAGGTCAATGAGGTCTAAATCTGGAAAAAGAGTGGTGCAGGGGAGTTGAACTAAATATCAACCCCTCAAAGACGGCCGTAGTCCCGTTCACGAGGCGCAGGTCCCTATGACTAGCAACGTGAAATATCTCGGTCTTACGCTGAATTCTACTTTGCGGTGGAAGCAGCATGTAAACCAGACCGTAGTCAAAGCAACAAAGGCATTAATGGTGTGCAATCGGCTGGCGGGGAAATCCTGGGGCTTCAAGCCAAGGATCATGAAGTGAACCCAACTATCGAAGCTTCAGCGGCTGGCCTGTGTCTGCATGACGGGCGCTATGCGCACCTGTCAAACGGCATCCCTGGAGGTCCTGCTGGAACTCACACCGCTTCACATAGTGATCGGTCAAATGCCAAGCACTCACTTCTGCAAATTACAGCAGAGGGATGTGGCAAAGGCAAGGTAATCTCGTCCCAGAAAATGGAGATGATAAGTGGAATATTCCTCCTCCCGAAGGAAAGTACTACCAAAACAATTAATTGCACGAAGGAGTTTAAGGTTACCCTCGGCAGCAAGAATGAGTGGAACGACTCCACTCTAGAGCTAATGCTGAGGGATATCACATTGAAGTGGTACACCGACGCCTCGAAAACGTCGGAAGGAATTGATGCAGGGAGCGCAGGTCCACGTACCAAGTCTCAATACCATTGGGAAGCTTCCCGATAAATTTTCAGGCCGAAGTCTTGGCCATTAGTCGGTGCATAGAGTTAAACCTACATCGCAAGCATCGCAACGAGCGAATAATTCTAACTAAATATTCTAACTATTCTTAGCGATAGTCAAGCGGCACTAAAAGCGATCTCCTCTTATGAGATCAAATCGCTACTAGTGCAGGAGTGTAGAGAACGGTTTAACAGTCTAGCTGAAAAGAACCAGGTGCACCTAATATGGGTGCCTGGTCATAGAGACATAGCCGGCAACGAACTGGCTGACGAGCTCGCCCGCTGCGCAGCCTCCACCAATGTGGTAGGGCCAGAAGTTGCTAATTTGGGGTACAACCAGAACGGGTTCAAATCGATAATTAACCTCCCAAGAGACAAACTCAGGCTTCTGGTCGCATTCTACACCGGCCACTGCAAGTTGAAAAGGCATTTATTCAATATAGGCCTAACCTCTTGCGCTAACTGCCGGTTTTGCGACAGGGAGCCTGAAGCCCCGGAGATCTGCTAATCGACTACAGTGCAGTCTGCAGACGCAAGTCAAAGGTCCTTCCGGATAGGGACCACATCGCCTCACTAGCACCCAGCGGGATATTGGACTTCATCAATACACTGGGACTAAGTGTGTCCCTGTGAGTTAGGAGAGGGCAAAATAGACCTAAGGTCGCGATGTATTCCTCAATTATTTATTTATCTATCTATCTATATAAACTCATTGGAATAGTTAGGGATGATAAAGTAATTAATGAAAAGAACAGATTTTATGAAGGAAATAGAAATTTGGAAAAGTTTTGTGTTGAAGGTTGAAAATTTCTTAGATAATCATATCGTGAATAAATTGCATAAAATATGATGACAAACTTTCATACTCTAGGAACACACATTACTCATGTGAGACCAAAAAGTTGCGATTTAGCACCATTAGCCTATTTCTTGTTAGAATATTTGTAGTCATTAGTCTTTAGCAATAAACAAGACTCAATATTGAAAGTGCTATTCATGACATACGATTTAATTTAGTGAAAAAGTACTCCAAAATTGGATAAATGGAATTCGTTCATGCGAAAGAAGTAGTGGAAGCATTGATTGATGATATTTGAACTTTTTTTTTCCTACCAGCCAAAAGTGGTGTAAAAACTAGTGAAACACTAAAATAGGGTGAGCTCGCCATAAACCTCGGGCATATTCTAACCAATTTCCCCTCACACGTTCATACATGCGAATATACATCTCTGTTGCGCTCATTCAGCAGTGCCATATAAATAAAATATGTAAAATTAAAGCTCGGCCGATAGCCCATGATGCTAGTGCTGCGTATTTTCTTAAGTTTGTATAATAATTGTATTATTATGTAAGCTTTTATAAAATAAAATAAAAAAAATAAAATAAAAAAAAATTAAAGCTGTACTGTTCTAATTATCCTAATCGTCAGCTGATGCAGGGTTGCATTTTGTTATTCCTACTTTTAAATATTCTAACAAACAATAACTTATTACCTCTTCAATAATACAATTACAATAAAACCATTTATATTAAATAAAATAACATGAAGTTAATGAGTTGTTAAGCGATTCGTATTCGTTTTTTTAACACAATTTTTCTTAATCATAAATTCAAATTTGCGCACATATAAAGGATATCATGAAGAAAAAACATAAATATTTATGTAGTACGCTAAAAATAATTAAGCCACATATTTTACTATACAAATGCATTAAATGCGCAAAATTAATCAGATAAATCAAAAAAAACATCACTTCTTCTTATACTACGCCTAATATGTTTATATCTATTGTGACTTAAAGCTACATAACGCCTTATAATTGAAGTTTTATTAATGTCCATACTTGGAAATGCAGCTATTTAGTAAATATAAAACATTAATAATTAAATAAGTGATCATGTCAAAATATTTTAATATTTACCGAGAGTGATACCCACTATTTTTAATTTTGTTAATGCCCTTTTGCCCGCCTTTCCATCGCAGTTATACAACCATATCAACTCGTCGCTAAATAGTGACCGCAACACCATTTCAATCGACCCCTTAATAGATTTTAGGTTGAGGATGATCGCCACCTATAAATGTATAATTATCAATACATATTCATATTTACATAGTAGAATGATAAACTTACCATAGCGTCAGCGTAAGCTTTGTTTGTAAGGTGCTCCTCCACCTTCAACACTGTTTCTTCTGACGACATGGGGAGCAAGCTTAGTAATAGAAGCTGTTCCTCACTCACCATGTAGCCAGTGATGCGACTTACGCTGCGGTGGTTTTTTTCTGAGAGCACCTCACATTCCCGCAGCAATTGGCTTTCCGCTTGCACCTCAGCACCTTCGGGCATCTGAAATTTAAAATAAGTATGAAATAATTTTAAAATATAATTTTATTTCAATAAATACCTTTTCAGTAAGTTCCACATTAAGCTGTTCCTCATCCACCACATCGCCAGTGATGCGGCTTACACTGCGGTGAGTTTTTACTGGCACCTTACATTCCCGCAATAATGGGCTTCGCGCTTGCACCTCAGCATTTTCGGGTTTCTGAAATTTAAAATAAGTATGAAATAATTTTAAAATATAATTTTATTTCAAAAATTCCTTTTCAGTAAGAGCATTTTCCACATTAAGCTGCTCGTCATCCACCACATCGCCAGTGATACGGCTTACACTGCGGTGAGTTTTTACTGGGGGCACCTTACATTCCTGCAGCAATTGGCTTCGCGCTTGCACCTCAGCACTTTCGGGTTTCTGAAATTTAAAATAAGTATGAAATCATTTTAAAATACAATTATATTTCAAAAAATACCTTTTCAGTAAGAGCATTTTCCACATTAAGCTGCTCGTCATCCACCACATCGCCAGTGATACG
>NW_017536074.1:0-4264 GCF_001853355.1 Bactrocera latifrons | reverse complement strand
GAGCATTTTCCACATTAAGCTGCTCGTCATCCACCACATCGCCAGTGATGCGGCTTACACTGCGGTGGGTTTTTCCTGAGGGCACCTTACATTCCCGCAACAATTGTCTTCGCGCTTGCACCTCAGCACCTTCGGGTTTCTGAAATTTAAAACAAGTATGAAGTAATTTTAAAATATAATTTTATTTCAATAAATACCTTTTTAGTAAGAGCTTTTTCCACATAACGCCTAATATGTTTATATCTATTGTGACTTAAAGTTACGTAACGCCTTATAACTGAAGTTTTATGAATCTGCATACTTGCAAATGCAGCTATTTAATAAATATAAAACATTAATAATTAAATAAGTGAATGTGTCAAAATATTTTGATATTTACCGAAAGTGAGATCCACTATTTTTAATTTTGTTAATGCCCTTTTGCCCGCCTTTCCATCGCAGTTATACAACCATATCAACTCGTCGCTAAATAGTGACCGCAACACCTTTTCAATCGACTTCTTGGTAGATTTTAGGTTGAGGATAATCGCCGCCTATAAATGTATAATTATAAATATATATTTATATATATATATATAGTAGAAAGACAAATTTACCATAGCGTCGGCGTGAGCTTTGTCTGTAAGGTGTTCCTCCACCTTCAACACTGTTTCCTCTGACGACATGGGGAGCAAGCTTAGTAATAAAAGGTGTTCCTCACTCACCACGTCGCCAGTGATGCGGCTTACACTGCGGTGGGTTTTTTCTGAGAGCACCTTAAATTCTCGCAACAATTGGCTTTGCGCTTGCACCTCAGCACGTTCGGGCATCTGAAATTTATAATAAGTATGAAATAATATTAAAACATAATTTTATTTCAATAAATACCTTTTCAGTAAGAGCATTTTCTACCGCTGAAAGTCGTTTTATTATTTCCTCTTGCCCAGATTCCATCCTATCAAGGGTGTCCAAAATTTGTTGCAGTACCATCGCAGTATTTGCATTTTTATTGGGTTCGCTCATTTCTCCTTCTATAAAGAAAGTTACAATTATTAGAATGAAAAACATATATGTACATAAGTAAAATAAAGTCGGTTTACCGTCTCGCTCTTTTGCATTAATAGTATCCGAGGAGGGGGATTCTGGCAAAAATTCCTTATCACTACCATACTCCAGTTCCTCTTCAATTTCAAAATTAGTTGCTTCTTTAAAATTATCTGATACATCACAGAAAATGAATTTAGAAACTGCTGTCCTGCTTGTGGATGGTATATTATCGCTTTTTGAAATATTACTACTTTCATTCAATTTGCGAAATTTCGCAACTGAAGCATTAAAACTTGCCTTCTCCTTACTTAAAAGGTTTGAAAATGTCCTTTTGTTCATTTTAAATTTTAAAAATATGTCTAATGATAATGTAATATGAAGGGATATATAAAAACCCTCGCCGGTGGAATTCCTTCATAAGAGAAAACAATCTGGAAAAAATAAATTAATTAATAAAAAAATTCACCAGCATCAAAATTTATTTATAATTTTAATATCACTAGAATTAAAAAGTACGACAATTTCATTTTCAAATATAAAACAAACATTTGTTTTCACATAAAATTTCGACTGCGCAGGCCGTTTTATGTTGGAAACACAAAGGATGCGACAGACTTCAAGAGATAGCTGTCGAATATTAAAATACACACATTTTGATGGACACAGTTATTTAGACAGCTGCACGACTACACGACAGCTCTCGACCTCGCTGAATAAAAAAGTATTTCTAATATTGCCGACGACAGTAGAGAGGAGTAGTGATGCCACTAGTATGTAAAATTCTTTAAAACTCTAGCAAACCTGACGTTATTTTACAAAGAGAAGCATAAAATAGCTCTGTTATATCATTAGTAATAACGATTGATATTTTTAAACAAATAAATTTACCTATTTACTAATTTTTTGCTTAAAAATTTCACTTTGAACAAAATATTAAAATTTCATAGAAGTGAAACGTATTAGTATGGCAACATCGAAACTGTGTACATTCAAAATGGACAGCTGTGTTGTTTTGTGTGCATGCCGACCATTATATGCCGCTGCCGTCTTACAACTGTTCACGCCGCCTTTAGCAATTCACTGTCTTGCAGTCATATTTTGTTTACCTATTTACCACATTAATAACATAAAACAAACATTAGTTAACCGCCCGCACTGGTTAAACATAATAGTTTTCTTCATAAACCGCCAAAAAATATGTACCAGCCGCACTCGCCAATTACATTCATTGAAAAAAACTCACCAAACAAAATTGTTCTTCTGTTTCTGCTGCTGATGTAATTGCATCCGAAGATTTCTACAGCGACAGATTTAGGAATTAATTAAATGTATTTACAAATATTTTCAAAACTTCCTTACCTTTTTTCGTTCTAGATATTAAATGCTATAATGGAAAACTCACACACGTACTATTAATTGAAGGAAATATATGTAATTGCACTGCCAGATAAAAATGGTAAAAAAAAAGCTAGCAAAACACTAGGTTTCCAACCCTTAAAAAATTGGTGAGCTTACCATAGGCGCTGTGCAGACTCTAACCAGTTTTCTGCTTACACGTACGTATTATACATGTCATCATACATCTCCGTTGCGCTCACTCAGCCGTGTCATTTAAAAGGATAACTGAGCTGCTCTAATATCCCCAACTGACAGCTGATATAGGGTTGCATTTTCTGATTCCTAGTTTAAAATAATTTTAAAATTCTAAACAAACATTTAAATTTTTATATTTATTCTCTAATAATATAAAATCTTTACAGTACTAATGTTAATTGTATTAGTGCTAATAATTATTATTAACAAAATTGTAGTTTTACCTAAATATTTAATATATGAACATAGGTATACAAATATATTTAATAAAAAAACTTACTGAACGTATATAGAATTGACTCCGAAAGCATAGATAAATTAGAATAAAAGAAAAGATTAATTAGTTGGAAATGATAATAATATCCGAAAAGAACACTAATATTATCTGATCATTTACACTATAAAAAAATTTCTTAAATCTATAAAACACATTTATTTTTACATATTTTATTGGACTGTGCAAACCGCTTTAAGACATAAAACAAACTCTTAACAATTTATATTTCTTCGCTTCTGATTATATTGTTTAAACTGCTGCTATTTTCAATGCTATAAAAACAAAAGAATTCAATATTTGCATAATATTGTTAAAAAATCACATAATATTCATCCAAGTTCCCTTCTTGTTTTGAAAACGCGATTGACTTGCGTATTTCAATCGGCCTAGAGAAAAATGTGTAATCCCTGTCAGCCAAAAGTGGTGAAAAAACTAGTAAAACAGTAGGTTTTCAAACCCTCAAGAGCTGTGAAAGTGGTGAGCTTGCCATAGGCCACTTGATTCAAACCACTTTTCCCCTCAAACGTACATATACATGTGATCATACATCTCTGTTGCGCTCATTCAGCAGTATAAAGTATATCTGACCTGCTCTAATATCCCCAATCGACAGCTGATGCAGGGTTGCATTTTCTCTTGACTAATTTAAAATATTTTTAAAGTTCTAAACATTTCTACAATTTTTACAGAATTACAAATATGTACATAGGTTCAATAAAAAAATTATTATTATCTGAAAAAAAAGAATAATTAAATAACATTCTTTATATCTAAAATGAAAATAAAGATTAATTTTATAAAATGATAATATTGTCTGAAAGAAAAGATTAATACAGCGCACGCTCGATAATCCGACCTAATTAAAACCAAGGCAGTTCACATTATCGAAAGTGTTCACATTATGGGATGCTCCAAAAGAATAGGATAGTACGTATTTATACATTGGAATTCACATTTTATTCATGTTTTCATTACTTATACATTTTTACGTAACACATGTTATACCAAATCTAGGTTTTATTTGAAAAAATCAGTCATCCTTTTCTGTATCTTCTGTGTTTCTAAAAGTTGGAGCACAGCTTTCYCTCTTAGACGTCTTAGTACATTTACATCATTTGGATTGACGTCTTCATGACCAGATCACCTTATCGCCTTGTTGAAAATTTCAACTGCTTCAGTCCGCTTAGTTTTCTCCTCTCCCTCCGATACGCTGCCTTCATCGGAATCGTCTTCTTCTTCATGCTCGTCATTTGCATTATCATCTTCAATATCTTCGTTCCATTCATGAACGCCTGGTAGCGTTAATTCAGCCTGAAATGGTTAATAAGAAAATCATTTTCAATAACCTGCATATCTTTGTGCGATTCT
>NW_017536073.1:0-1659 GCF_001853355.1 Bactrocera latifrons | reverse complement strand
TGCTGAGAACAAGAAATTAGTGGAGAGATCCGGAAGGTTATTTCGTCTGTTATAATTGCTTCAAAAAGTTTAGCTATTGCAGACAACTTTGCTATTCCCCTATATTTTTCAATAGATGACCTAAATCCAATCTTATGCAAAGGAATTGTAAATGACTTTTTCCATATGGATGGAAATAAACCTTGCATAAGAGATGAATTAAATAGTTTTGTTAGGGGTWGGTATATATATTTGGCACATTTCTTAAGAAAGCACGAAAGAATCATATCTGGGCCATAATTGTATGATTGTTCTAATATATTTAACTGATATAAGACGACTGCTTCGGAAATGGTAGGCGCATTAATACAGAAATCTGAAAGAACTTGTGCTGATGCGGACATTTTTTGGAGATTTTGGAGAGTAATTATACCCAAAGAATTCAGCGAACATATTAGAAATGGTGTGATTGTCACTGGACATACTAGACTTATATTTCGGACGGAAAATTATAAATCCTGCGTTTGGAGTTGACGAAACCATAGAACAGTTTTGGATTACGTATAATACTGTTTTTTACTTTCTTTATATAATTATTATAACATATTTTGATAAGTTCAGCAAATTGTCGGCGAAATTTAGAATATTTTGAATAGTCAGCAACTAAAACAGTTTTTTTAAATGTTTAAAAGCACGAGATTTGCTATTTTTTAATTTACATAATTCTTTCGAAAACCATAAATTAGAACTCACTTTATGAGTAACAACACACTTCGGAACATGTTTTTCGAATAAGTTTAAAATAGTTTCATTAAAGTGTTAAGCACTAAATTCAATATCGGAACTGTAATCTGGCTAAGTAACTTCAAAAAGTTCGTAAGTCATTTTCTTAAAATAAGCTTTCGCAAAGTTGAACCGAAAACAAAGGTATTGTATATTATTATGAGCAAAGTTGGCTATGGTGTCGATTTTAATTTCCAAAGCAGGATGATACGAGTCGTCTGGCCGAACCCAAGGATCACATCGGACAACAGAGAACATTGAAGCGTTATCAACATAGACTAGATCTAAGAACTTACCAAACTCATTTGAAATTAAATTAATTTGGTTAAGACCCAACTCTGACATTTTATCTAAGGACTCGTTAAAACATAAGCGAGTACTAATACAAAGTTAAGTAGATATAGCCACTATTAGCGTAAATACGAATGCACTTAAATTCTATGAAGTGTGCATTCGAAACATCGACTTCTTCAGATGGAATTGAAGAATGAACAGCAAACAAGACACCACCTCCTTTTTTGTTCAGCCGGTCATATCTAAAGATTTCAAATTCGGTATTGAATATTTCACTACCAAAAATGTGGGGCTCAGCTACTCAGCGAATTATTGCTAATCAGTTTTTTGTATCAACGGCTTTTCTTGGCATTTTACTGACAACTGCAGTGGGTTTAAAACGTTTATGCTCAAATTCGCGCACAAAGACCCCAGATGGCCAGAATGAGTTGTCAAGAGCCAATTGAAAATTGTCAGCGGATTGGTCGATCTTGAAAGATGAAATATCCCTGTCGTATTTGAAATTAATTTTTCGGATGTCTGCATCTTCCGACTTTAGTTTCGACGAAATATATATTATAAATATTGATTTTTTCCGCGGTATTACAATTACCTGACCTACAG
>NW_017536072.1:0-1654 GCF_001853355.1 Bactrocera latifrons | reverse complement strand
CTTTAATGAGGTATTTGTATTTTCTTTTCCACGAATTCAACTCTATAACTTTGTTGTTAACGTACTTTTACCTGTCATTCTTTTGACACGTGACCAGAAGCTAGCAGAGACATTGGGATTCCAGAACTTCTTCTTTACTGGCGTAGAAACCGCTTACTCAGCTTATAGCTGAGTTAGCCACAGCGCTGCAGTCGTTTCTTCTTTTCGCAAGGTGGCGGCAATTGGAGATTCCAAGCGAAGCCAGGTCCTTCCTCTTTCTATGCTGTAGCCACTGGACCATAAATCTTTCGCGGAACTATTCTCTCGAAAACTCACAACGTCGACTCATCAGAAGACAACGTCCATGCCTCTGCACCATATAGCAGGACGGGAATAATGAGAGTTTTGTTTTTGTTCGTCGAGAGAGGATTTTACTTCACAAGTGTCTACCTAGCCCGAAGTAGCACCTGTCAGAGATATTTTGCGTTGAATTTCGAGGCTGATATTGTTGTGGATGATCAACATCTGGTTTCACGATAGACGAAATAATCTAAAACTTCGAAGTTCTGATTATCAGCAGTGACATGGGTGCCTAGTCGCGAGTGCGATGACTGTTGGCTTGATGACAGGAGATATTTCGTCTTGCCTTTGTTCACCACCAGACCCATTTGCTTCGCAGCCTTATGCTTTCTGGAGAAAGCAGACCTAACGGCGCAGTTGCTAACACCAATGATATCAATATCATCAGCATATGACAGCAGTTGCACACGCTTATAGAAGATTGTACCTTCTCCGTTTAGTTCTGCAGCTCGAACTATTTTCTCCAGAAGCTGGTTGAAAGACGCACGATAAGGAATCGCCTTGTCTGAAACCTCGTTTGGTATCGAACGGCTCGGAGAGGTCCTTCCCGATCCTCACGGAGCTTTTGGTGCTGCTCAATGTCAGTTTACATAGCCTTATTAGTCTTGCGGGGATACCAAATTCAGACAACGGGGCATAAAGGCAGCTGCTCTTCGTGGTGTCAAAGGTAGCTTTGAATATCTCGTCAGTTGTTAATTTGCCAGATCTAAAGACAAACTGATAAGGTGCAATCAGCTTTTTGACGGTCTCCCTGTTTCTGATTGGGCAGAGCACACTTAAATTCCAATTGTTCGACACGCTCCTTATTAGTTCTTTGTGACCGTGTTAGAAAAGCTAGCGCAACAATCAGTGGGTCCCCAAAACGAAATACTGGCAATGGAACACAGTAGAGCACATCGCTATATCCGAGAAAATATTAAACATGCATTGAACGATTACTATTTTCCAAATATGCAGAAGGAAATTACTGCCAACCGCAAAAGTTATAAAGAAGCCAAGTATGAACGGCATCCGACTAAACCAGAGCTATGAAAACCTCCGAACCTGGGGCAGAAATTTATTCTAATGATAAACGCAACTTTTTAATCCGCGGAAACAACTTTTCAAAATTCGCCACAGCTATTCCAATGGCATCGAAGGCAATTGTTGATGGAAAACAAGCTTTGTTACAAATCCTGCAAAATTCAATAGATCAATTAATTCAGTATCTAGATGGAATCCTATCGAATTGAATTTTTCTATTCACTGTCTCTACAACAGAAATCGGAAGATTTACTACTGCTCCACGAATAGCACATTGTCGTTCATATCCTAA
>NW_017536071.1:0-1713 GCF_001853355.1 Bactrocera latifrons | reverse complement strand
AATATCTTACTAATAATTCATATATTTCATAAATAATGATATTCTTTGAAGCAATTTCTTGATCCGTTGGGTATGCACAGCAAAACATTACACTTTGAGCATCTGTATCTTGTTTGACCCTTACATCCTTTCATTTTTCATCTTCCCTTGACTGTTGTGTGTTCCGGCCAATGTTGATTTCCGTCATATCGTGAAGAAGTTGAGGCAGTAGTAATACGCTTTTTGTTTTTGGTCGTGGGAGTAATAGGAATATCTTCATTTAGGCTTGACGTTGGGTGTCCTCTTTTACGGGAACATGCCTGTTGATTGGACCGAGCTAAATGCCCATTTGCTATATCGGTGCGAAAGCTCAATAGGTCCATATAATTATTTTTCGGGTTGTTGTTTTCGTGGTCCATTCGATACTCTAACCACACCGCCAAATCAATGAAATGTTCAAAAATCTTAAGAGTCCACTTCCTTTCGAAATTCTGTATAAAGAAAGGGTAAATCCATTTTACCTACTCCTCCCATATTGATATTGTACTCTGATACAATACTTGGTTGTATTATTTCAGTATTTTTCTTTTTTTCAGAAGAAAATCGGGTTCTCACGGGTTCACGGTCATGGATTGATGGCAAAAGTTGTACAATGCCCCCATCTAACCATCTGAGAAGAAAAATATTATCTGCTCTTTCGACACGATAGTCAAAACTTCCACGGCCTTCTTTCTTCAGTTCTTTTTCAGATTTTAAATTAATTTTTCCGAATCTATTTCCTCTTATAGTACCTGTAGCCCAAATTCCTTTTTGTCTTAATTGTAATTCAAAGTAGTAAAATAATTATCAAAAAATAGCTTATGATTTTTTTCCTCAGGAATAGTTTTTGCTAGATGAATCACTATAACAGAACAAAATCCCAGCTTTGAGCCACTCAAAATTGTCCCTTTTCCCTGACATATTTCAAAAACGTAAACTATGCCTTTTGAGCTGCAAAGACAAAATATCTTCATTCCCCATTTGATGGGCTTGTTGGGCATATACTGTTTCAGACAAGTTCTGCCTTTAAAGGGGACCATCATTTCATCCACACAAAGATTTTCATCTTTTGGAATAACGCACGCTTTTTTTTACATGTTTATAATAGGGCGAATTTTGCAAAGTTCGTCTCCCTCTTGTGGGTCTGTTGTAAACTTTAAATTCGTACAAAATGTAATCTTTGCCTGGACATATTTTCCGGGAATGACGGTATTACCAATTGTCCAATACATTTCCAAACGCAGATAACTAATGGTTTATAGACCTAAATATTTCAGAAGTTCTTCTTTAGTTAAATTAACGCCTTTTCCATTTTTAATAATTGAAGCCTGGTTTTTTGAAAATACCACTTGTTGAAGAAATTCTTCTGTAAAGTACTCTAAAATATTCCATAGGTAATTTTGTATTTTTCTTTGGGTATGTTCCAGAAAAAGATGTTTCTGGACTAGTCCAGGATRCTCTTTTCCAACGAAATTCTTGAACTTTTTTAAATGGAACCTGTGGAGTATTAAAAATTATTGGACTCTTTTAAACTGCCCCATTAACTATGTTACTGTCTACTATATCAAAAATCCTATCATCTTCATCGTTATTGTCTACATCAATATCTTCTATGTTGATCTCATATGGACCTTCCCTAGAAAGTTCTTCTAGTATAAAGCTGTTATTTCCACCGAGTGTACCAAATAAATTTTT
>NW_017536070.1:0-1699 GCF_001853355.1 Bactrocera latifrons | reverse complement strand
TTTGGATGAAATTGTTATATTAAAAAACATTAACAAGTTTCAAACTACTTGATAACTTTTCGATAAGCACTCTATACTATTCATTCTAACCAAATAATATAATCTAATATTCGATTAATACGAAAAATACTTGAAAAGCTTTTGAAAGTAGATCCAATAAGTTACAAAGCTGAAAAGATTTTCAATAATTAAAATTATTCATAATAAAGGCAAGTAAGGAAAGGCTAAGTTCGTGTGTCACCGCACATTATATACTCTCACATGACAAGTTTCATCAAGAAATCTCAATTTTTACTCAAGTGGTCTATGTAATCATATATCTGACGATATAAACCGTTATTAGCAACTTTATTGCGAGAGTATAAAAATGATGCCCTCTGAATTACATGAAAATATCTGAGAGATTTACCGCTATTTTCGGTGAAAAATTTGGTTAGGTTAGGTTAGCCACTGATTTCTTCGTGTTCGATATCAGGGACCCTGAAAAGTTATAGTCCGATCACGACAATTTTTMCACAAGGGATACCTCAGCTAAAATACCGTATTTGTGTAAAGTTTTGTTCCGCTATCATCATTGGTTCCTAATGTATATACTATACAGAGAAGGCAGCAGATGGAATTCAAAATAGCGTTATATTGGAAGAAGGCGTGGTTGTGAACCGATTTCACCCATATTTCGTACATGCCATTAGGGTATTAAGGAAATACTATATACCGAATTTCATTGAAATCGGTGGAGTCGTTCCTGAGTTATGGTTTTGGTCCATAAGTGGGCGACGCCACGCCCATTTTAAATTTAAAAAAAGCCTGGATACAGCTTCATTCTGACATTTCTCCCGTAAAATTTAGTGTTTCTGACGTTTTTTGTTAGGTCGGTTAAGGCACTTTTAGTGATTTTCAACATAACCTTTGTATGGGTGGTGTGTGTGGTTATTATCCGATTTCTTCCATTTTTGAACTGTATATGGAAATGCCTGAAGGAAACGACTCTGTAGAGCTTGGTTGACATAGCTATAGTAGTTTCGGGGATATGTGCAAAAACTTAGTAGGGGGCGGGGGCAGGCCCAATTTTCCAAAAAAATTACGTCCAAATATGCCCCTCCCTAATGCGATCCTTTGTGCCAAATTTCACTTTAATATCTTTATTTATGGCATAGTTATGACACTTTATAGGTTTTCGGCTTTCGCCATTTTGTGGGCGTGGCAGTGGGCCGATTTTGCCCATCTACCTGATCACTTTGATATATTATATGTAACCCTATATCTGACTCTTTAGTTTTAGGACTTACAAACAACCGTTATGTGAACAGAACTATAATACTCTCCTTAGCAACTTTGTTGCTAGAGTATAAAAATGAAAATATTTTCGGAAACATTTCGTTCTCAAGCCTGTATATATAGACACTCTTTTTTTAATGTACTTAAATGTCATTCATATTTCTTCTCCTCATAAAAAATATTAAGAAATCTGTAGTGCAACTCATACCACGCACATGGCTGCCGCTCTGGCGTCACAATCGCTGTCAACCCTTACCAAAACCACTGCCTAAGTGGTATTTATGTATGCTATCCTAAAATAAATGGCACGCAAGTTGTAATGCCGTTTATTTGCGTTTATTCACAACACCGCCCTCGTTTTGTGCTTTGCTATCACATTTCGGGCAATTCTAAGCGACATTTGTGTACTAATTTTGTGGCA
>NW_017536069.1:0-1671 GCF_001853355.1 Bactrocera latifrons | reverse complement strand
ACGAAAAAGTATATGTCGATTCCCAAATATACGAAAGCCAAACCAATAGCAATAAAAGTTGGCAACAAATATATTTGGAATCGGTTACGAAAACGAAAAAGAAAGGATAATATCGATTCCCAAGTATACAAAGACCAAACCAATGAATGCACAAAATGAGAAATAGCACAAAAAGTAATTCAATCGGAAAATGTCCGAATGAAAATCGATAAAAATTGCGAAAAACGACCGATAATTGCAAACGCGGATCGAAAGACTTGCGAATATTAGAAAACTTAATTTTGCAATTAATAATTTTTTCACCTTTATTTCAAAATAAAGGGCTACCACAAAATCCCAAAATCCCTTATTCACTTTGAATTCGTATATATTTGAGCATATATTAATATATGCATATATGTATGTTGTATACTAAATACAAGGCAATACAATAATGTCAATGTAATATATGTAAAGTGAAAAGGGAGAGCCAGAAACTGAAAGTGCACTTGTTGTGTTGTTAGTTTTTTTTTTTTTTGTTTGCACTGCTTTCAGTATATCGCACTCGTTACCTGGTGCTACGACGGCAGCGGATTGATGGCAGCAGAGGTTTGATTGCAGCAGCGGCTTGATGGCAGCGACGTTGGAGCAGCAGCGTATTGATGGCAGCAGTGTTGTGTCAGAAGCTTAGTGATGGCAGCGAAGTGCTGGCAGCGATGTGATGATGCAGCGACGTTGTGTCAGTAGCTTAGTGATGGCAGCGAAGTGCTGGCAGCGATGTGATGATGGCAGCGACGTTGTGTCAGCAGCGTAGTGATGGCAGCGAAGTGATGGCGTTGATGTAGCAAAATTGGACACTTAGCGGCACTATATAGTTACGTGGTTTTGTAGCGGCACTGGAAGCGGTAAGTATTAGTGGTACTTCACTCTTACGGCTTAAGAAGCGATAATTCTTAAATTTTTGTCATACGGCACTTTTACACAATGTAAAATTATTATTATTTTTGTTTTTTTTTTTTTGTCACTTTTAGCCGAGACTAGTTCGCACCTTTTGGTGTTATTAACGTGAAACTCACTGCATTGCACCTTCTCCACGTCACGTATACGCGTATATGTATATGTATATATTTTTATATGTAGGTATTTTGTTTCATCACTTATTTTGTTCCTCTTTTGAAGATTTGCCACTGTTCATATCACTTCACTATTGAACGTTGTGTACACATGTATAAACACACGTATTTAAATTCTCTTTTTTACGCTTATCTAAGGATTACCGCACTTAAGGAAGCACCTCCACTTTTAACGTTTTATATATGTAAATATATATGAGTAACTCCCTTTTTTTATGTTTTATTTTTATTTTTCYTGTATTTAGGTACCAATATCACTGCACTACACAACTTGGTCACTTCCAATTTAGATTTCTTTGTTTTTTGTTTAAGGATTATGTTTTAATTTATTTCCACTTCACTTTCCCGAAGGGTCGAAAACGAAACGAATTGACAGGCAATTAGCACGAAAATAGTTAATAAACGAAAACGAAAGTAATAAAATATATTATAATTTCACGCAATTAGTCCCTGCTCGGGCGCCATGAAAAATCTCAAGCGKTTTTGAGATGCGAAAAAATATGTACTTGGGAATGCGCGAGTAATTAAAAGCCTAATTGCCTGTCACGGAAGCGAAAAT
>NW_017536068.1:0-1698 GCF_001853355.1 Bactrocera latifrons | reverse complement strand
TACTCAGTTGTCAAAAAAGTCATGCGGTATTTTTATTGAATTTTCAATTGTTTATAAGATTTTTTTTTTGATGACTCATGCCCAGCTCTGGACCAATGCTACGGCTGCTACTATGCCGGTCTCTTTCGACCAATTCAGCGACTTTAACGCAATTTTCGACGACAGGCCTTCCGGAGCGTGGCGCATGTTCGACCACCTCTACACCAGAAAGAAAACATTGAAACAATCTTTGTGCGGTGGAAATGGAAACTGTATMGGGTCCATAAACTGCGCAAATTTTATTCGCGGCTTGAGATGCATTTTTGCCTTTATCGTAGTAGTACTGTAAAATGTGCCTTATTTTCTCTTTAATTTGCTCCATGTTTGCGACTCTATAACTCTGGAATGACTTAAAAGAAACGACAATCAATCAAACACGTGTTAGCGCGTGAAATGAGCTTCCAAAAGGGTATAGCATGGCCCGATGCGACGAATAAAACTAGAACTATGCGCTCTCAGCACCAACTAGCGAAAATACCGCAAGACTTTTTTGACAATCTAATATATTATTTCATATAAGGACGTAAAAAATTTACCCTTCGTTTTTCATTAATAACAAGAAAACCAAAGAATTTTTTCAAAGTCTTGTTTTATTTCTTATTAATGAGTACTACAGAGATTACAAATTATAAATATCATTTAACAAATTTTTATTTTCTGTAAAAATTTCTAACTTTTTTCTTAAGGCCCTTCATTATGTTTTTCGCCACTTATTTCTAAAATCTTGAAAATTTTTTGCAGTACCTTTACTCTTCCGGAGATTCGATTTCATTAGAGCCCAATATCTCTCAATAGCTCGAAGCTCTGGGCAATTAGATAGATTCGCTTTCTTGGAACAATATTGGCATTATTGCTTTCATACCACTCCATGGTAGCTGTAGAATAGTGAGAGGTTGCTAAATCAGGCCAGAACATTACAGTACCCTCATGTTCGCGAATAAATGGTAAAAGACGTTTTTGGAGGCACGCGCTAATATAAATTTTTGAATTGATTATGCCCTGTGTTTCAAAAAAACTGCTTCTCAAACCGCAAGTACATATCGCTTGCTAAACCATATACTACTTGGCAAATTTGGTTATTTTCTTATCCTTAAATTTTCTCTGTACTTGCCCCTTCTTCATACAGATATAATATTCATGCACCGGTAACTGTTTGAAATCTGCCTTAACGTAGATTCGTCGTCCATCACGCAACAGTCTAATTTTGTATGAAGGATACCTACTTCATACAAATTTCGAGCACGTTTTTGAGCAACCAATTGCTTTTCATCGGAACGATCTGGCACTCTTTGAACTCTATATGTCTTACTATCACTCTTTATCCTTTGTACAGTACTTTTAGAGGTACCTGCTCTAACAGCAACATCTCGTACTGAAGTGTTGGGATTCTGCTTAAAAACTTCACTTCACTCTTTTTGCCAAATTTCCTTCTGCATCTGCTCTTCTACCTGAACCTTTTTTTCGTATAGTAGGTACACCCTTTTTGAAATCCGAAACAACCCTTTTAACAGTACTTTCCGATACTCCAGTTTTTTTTAGCTATAACTGAATATTTTAATTCTGGATTTTCCAGGTAAGTGGACAAAACCAATTCGCGCACTTTTTCTTGATTAATAGACATCTTAATAGTTTGAAGTGTTGACACCAAATATTATACAT
>NW_017536067.1:0-1658 GCF_001853355.1 Bactrocera latifrons | reverse complement strand
TTGCTTCAAAAAGTATTGTCAGTTGTAATAGTGAGACTTTTCCCACAACAGTATACAAATTTAAATTTTTTTACCAGTTTAAAAATAGCGTCCGGAATATGTATTTTGTTATAAAAATAAAATGGCCATCATTTCTTCTAGTTTAACTGCAAACTGTCATTAACTTTGACGTAGTGAAACCCGTCATTATAAAAAAACTGCAGCAATGCTGAAAAGTCTCCGTTCACTGTTTCTCTTTTCAGTTTAAAAACGACGTTGTGTCATACTGTCATTAATCGGTATCGGTAAACATATAACGCCGATTTACAAATTATGTCAAAATTAACTGCGACAATTTAGACACGACTCTAAAATGTCTTCAGATGTTATGAAAGATTTCTTAGCGATTTTTTTACTTCTCGTAGTTTAATTAATGTATAAAAACTGAATGAATTCTTATCTTTTATGATAATTTTGACTCTTTCTTGCTTAGTGGCAGTAAAATCCCCATTTTTTAAACCTTGAATGAGGTATATTAATTTTGCCACGAAAATTGTAACACCATAAACTAGTCATTAGTAGTCAGTTTTTAAGATATCGAGCTGAGATTTTGTTTCTATTCCTCTCTTCCCAAAAAATTTCTATTTCGTTCGTAAATTGRTCGGTCAAACTGAAGTCTTTGTAAGGAAAATTTTTTTATTCGTTAAGGTAATTTCACAAAATTTAGCACAGTTCATTATACGAAGCATTACTATATTCTCCGAAGAAATTGTGCAGATCGGATTACTATAGCATATAGTTGCCATACAAACTGACTGATCAAACTCAAGTCTTTGTATAGAAAACTCTTTTATTCGTTAAAGTAATTTCACAAAATTTAGCACAGTTTATTATACAAAGCATTACTATATTTTCCGAAGAAATTGTGCAGATCGAATTACTATAGCATATAGCTGTCATACAAACTGACTGATCAAACTCAAGTCTTTGTATGGAAAACTTTTTCATTTGACAAAGTAATTTCACAAAATTTAGCACAGTTTATTATACAAAGTATTACTATATTCTCCGAAGAAATTGTGCAGATCCGACTATTATAGCATATAGCTGTCATACAAACTGGCTGATCAAACTCAAGTCTTTGTATAGAAAACTTTTTTATTCGTTAAAGTAATTTCACAAAATTTAGCACAGTTTATTATACAAAGCATTACTATATTCTCCGAAGAAATTGTGCAGATCGAATTACTATAGCATATAGCTGTCATACAAACTGACTGATCAAACTCACGTCTTTGTATGGAAAACTTTTTCATTTGACAAGGAAATTTCACAAATTTTAGCACAGGTTATTATACAAAGCATTGCCATATTCTCCCAAGAAATTTTGCAGATCGGATTACTATAGCGTATAGCTGTCATACAAACTGATTAATCAAACTCACGTCTTTGTATGGAAAACTTTTTCATTTGACAAGGTAATTTCACAAAATTTAGCATAGATTATTATACAAAGCATTACTATATTCTCCGAAGAAATTGTGCAGATCCGACTATTATAGCATATAGCTGTCATACACACTAGCTGATCAAATTCAAATCCTTGCGTTGAAAGCATTTTTCTTTGACAAATTCCAACATTTTAGTAATAGTTAACCACTCTCGCATTAAAAATGCTA
>NW_017536066.1:0-1726 GCF_001853355.1 Bactrocera latifrons | reverse complement strand
CGCCAGGATCTCATGCGTGGAACTAAATCTCCGACAACCCTTAAAGCCGTCTTTGCGGTCAGAAAAGCTGCTGAGATAGCTAATAACGCAGGAAATATACACATCTAGATGTGTATAAGAGACAGATATTGGGATACAGTGTTTGCTAAGATAWAATMATTCGTTTGATGCCTTAAAKTCTTGGATAAATCATATGAAGTTTAAGTAGATTTAGGAAAATAGATAGAAAAAGTAAAAAGGGTTTTTAGTAGTTTGTTAAATAAAGAATAATTTGGTAAAAAAGTAGCCATAGAAGTAAAAGAAAACAAATGGAATAAAACAATTACAAATGCATGTTTGAATATACTCCTTGACAGCAATGAGGATTCCAGTTTTAAAAACCGCTTAGACATTGATTGTGACGGATAATTTATTAGCGGAAAAGTGTGATTCCACATACAGTCATATCATTGAATTATTAAAATTCGCACATTTCCATCTAAGTGCAGAGAAGCGTAATTTGACTAATTCACCTTTAATTGCAGCACATGAGACCCACTGTACGTGCCTACAGCAAAATTTAGTGAGTAGATTTATATTTTTCCGAAAAAAAAAAACTGTGCTCTCTTTTATTTATTAATTAACTTTTCTTTCTACTTGTTTTTCATTTGCTCGCTTCAGTATTTTTTAGGTCTTCGTTACACACTAATGTGAAATTTCTCTGTTGATTTGTGGCTCCTTAATTATTGAAGCAAATGAATTATTGCAAGTAATGAAGGAATTTCGCTACTTTAGTATATATATAAGCACGAATAACCGAATACCTATAGTAATATTCATATGGCATATTTAAGCTTTAATGGCGCTTTAGTATGCAACCTTAGCAGTTCCTTTTTTCTGGATTTGCTACGTACAATACATCTCACAATCGACTTAGATTTAGACTAGAATGTGATATATACTTTGGGGTTATCAAACTGGCATGCAAAAGAATGGGTTAAAAGCAACGATGACAAACCTTTTTTGCCTTAGTGAATTAAACAATGAGATTCAATAATTACGTTCTTCTCGCAATTTCTACCGTTTTTTTTTTTTTTTTTAATTACCATCCAAACCATCTTAGAAAATGTATGCTAATTTTTAACCTCAAATTGTGTAAGTCAAGTGTCCCAGCCGAAGCTTTTCCTAGGCCAGAGCTTGAAAACTTTGCTTGAGGAATGAGTAAAGCTTACGAGATTACATCTGGTCCTGAATTTTAAAAGTCTTTGTCAATTCTGATCGACCACCGACATGAGACTCTGTAAGCTCATGGCAAATATAAAAATAATTAAACTGTTGCTGTATAGAGTTACACTCCTATCTGCCGGCACGATTTTTGAGCTTAGCTAACAAACAACAACTACGAATTATCAAGCATCACTAGTTGGTATTTTTTAGTCTCAGTTTTGTAAAGCCAACAACTGACAACAAAATCGCATACAAAAATCCGTTGGAGCGAATACAGCGGAGGAGACTTAACTTGCCATTGCAATGAAAGTTCGGGAACCAAAACAGATGTAATATTGGCGGATCTCGATAATGAAAGACTCGATGGATAAAATAGACTTCATGAATGTCATGCTTTATCTGTGCGAGAAGAATTCCTCCGCACCTGCGGATAACGGATAGATTAAAAATGAGTGATGGAGTAGTCGCCAGGATCTCATGCGTGGAACTAAATCTCCGACAACCCTTAAAGCCGTCTTTG
>NW_017536065.1:0-1669 GCF_001853355.1 Bactrocera latifrons | reverse complement strand
GGTTTGGATTTCCTTGGTGACGAATTCTCTCATGCCAATAGGGTATGGATAATATCTGGTGTAAACGGATGTACCTGAAGAAGTCCTGATTTCGCCTACCACGGTAGTAGTGTAGGTTAGTTTTTCATTTGGATCGGAAAATAACTGAGAATATTTGTTTACAAGTTTTTGAATGAGGAATTTCTGACAAGGTGTCATATGTTCTGTCCTTACGTTAATACTGTTTACTGTATGAGAAAGCTTCTGTTTTATTCTTATGTCTTTACCGTTACCGAATTTAATTACGTCGTCGCGAATGTTTATAGTTGCATTGAGGCGTTTGAGGCCATCGTTTCCGATAATACCATCAAAAGATTTCAGTCCTGGTAGAATAAAAAATTTCAAATTCGAGTTATCTATTTGAGCTAGATTAATTATTGTATGATGGGTAATTTGAATCTTTCCTGCTATGGAATTTGCATAAAAAAACTTCTTCATTAAGAATTGGTTTTGCTACGAGTTGTGGTTGTATGTAATTTTTGCTTGATCCTGTATCTATAATTATTTTTAAAAATTCTCCGTTCTTCGTTCTAAATTCTATATAAGGCAACAAGGACCTTTTCATCCTAAAAAATTAATATCTATGTAGTCGGGTTGGCTATTCTCTTGAACTAGGGTTTCGATTTGTTCGTTGTTTAACATTGCTTCGTATTCTTCCTTTTTCGATGTCAAGATTTGTTCGACATGGTGGTCATATGTGGCTTGTTGGTCACATAGATCTTCTCTACCGGTTTCTATATGGAAGTTCCTTTGTTGTCGGTCGTTTCCAAGCTTGGTTATTGGGTGCATTTCTATTCATATAGTTAACCGCTTTTGTATGTAGGGAAAGGTCTACATCCATTGGCTCTGGACGCGGAAGTCTGAAAGGACGTGGGGGTTGTGGTYTAGCGGGATGTTGGCCGAAAGTTTGGAGAATAGTGAATATATATATAGTGAAAACTTGGTTGTTGCCGTTGCTGAGGCACGTAGTACGGTTTAGATAAATATGGCTCAGGAATGTAAGCCAATTGTGGGTAAAATTCGTTGGTGGCCTTTTTAGGCGGAATAGGTGGGCGAAAGTCCTGATCTTTTCTAACGTGGGAATTATTATTGATCGCGTGATGCGAACGAAATTTCTGGTTTTCTAACTTAAGACATAAGTGAAGAGCTTGAGGGAGGTCTACGGGTTCTCTCATGCCAAGGAGCCTTGGCAAATCGCCATTCAGTCCTCGAATAAAAGTGTCAAGGGCTTTGTCACGATAAGTTCGTGTGAGTAAATGCATGGATTCAGCACCGATTTCCATGCAACCAAGTTTGTTAAGAATGAGAGATAGGTGCGAATATACCCTTTGGTAAAATTCCTGAATATTATGGTTACCTTGAATTAATGACGTCATTTCGTACTCTAAGGTACCTACGTCCCTTTTATCGGCGTAATGGAGAGTAAGGCATTGTGAAATAGCCTTCCATTCTAAAGGTGTGTTATATGATTCGTTGCCCACGATTTTGTTTCTTACTACGTTAAGGATACCGTAGTATTTTGGCGATCCYCTTTGAGGTTCGTATATTTCCAAAATTCTGTCCACGCTTTCTTCCCTGAACTGAATTCTCCTGGATTCCCAGAGAACCACGTCAGGGATTTTGTCAAAGT
>NW_017536064.1:0-1726 GCF_001853355.1 Bactrocera latifrons | reverse complement strand
CTTAAGACCCGGAAACAGACGATCAATCGGCTAAATATTAATGCAAAGATGAGTCGAACACGTCAAAACTGCTCAAAAATCAAGGTTACATTGACAGTTTTCGTAGATTAACGAGGTGTGGTGCACTCCGAATTCCTTCCGACCGACCAAACTGTCAACAATTGACTTTAACAACAGTTTCGAGGATTGACAAATAACATTGGCACAAGTGCACTGTAAGAAAGGTGATTACTTTGAGAGCAAAGAGATAGATTTTGAAGAATAAATTTAAAACTGAAAAATTATCAAAAGTCTTACAATTATTTGCTCATAATTGAATGTAACTCGATTATTTAGCTGAAGCGCCTTTCCATAACTTGCCCAAAATAGGTGCTCTGCCAACGTTTAGTGTAGCAGCAGCGAACACTGTGAATGTGATCGTGAGTTTCTCTCACACCATACCAGCACATAGCATCATTTGCGAGCTAACAATGCTAATTCTTAATTTGCGTCATAACTTGCATAAAATTAGTCGCCATTTATTATTCACCGGTTAACGGCAATTGCTGACTACAATATACACAAAGAGCGCCAAAGGTAGTGAGGAGAGGTTACGGGTGACTCCGGAAATGTATTTTTAAAAATTCATTGTGTGTAGCACCAGCTTCTGTAGACAAAGCATTCCACTGACTATGGCGTTATCTGAAAGAATGTAATATAAAGAACAGCAAAGCGAGAAAGCACAAAAGAGAACGCGGAAGTGGATACCGGAATTTCTTACATTTGTGAGTCTGTCGTACATTGTTCGCGCTCAATACTTTTTGGTAAGCACAAAGCAGTTCGTTTTCACTGCTAACTCGCGCTTTAAATGCCAAATCTGATCCTTGATAATTTATGTGTTTATACAGCTTGTTAATAACATCTGGACACACATACAGGCTCACACACGTGAATATATTATGCTTGCATTTTTGAATATGGTTGTTTGGTGATTTGCAGTTGGTTTACTGTTAATTGAAATAAACGATATTGTTTGTGAATATTGCGTATACGCAGTGGCGCACCACACTGTTGATTACATTACAACAGGAGTTTAGGAAACCGTTTAATCAGTAACGGGAAGTTAATTTCCTGTGTTTTATGCAATTTAGAACAATATTATTTTAATAAACAAAAGCAAGTCAAATAGTAATATCAGCAAATATAATTTATTACAAACAGAGTATTTAAAATATTGCTTTATTTATAGTAATTTCGAACTTCTGTGTTCATGTTTGTAATAAACTTCTTTAATTTATGTAGGTTACCAGTGTTGCTTTCGCTTTTTTCGTGTTTATTATTTCGCCATTTAATTGAAAATCGCATATGTTATAAAAATTTCTAGGTTATGTAAATTTCATTATTATTTTTCATTATCAGGCATGTGTTAAAAGAGTTTGTTAAAAATGAACACAATGTCAGACAATGTAATATAACAACTGAAATTAATTCAGCACATAACTGACTACATGGGTGCAGTTCTTCATGGGTGTAGTTACAGCATATAAAAATTGAAGCCAATCGGACGTCAAACCACACACTCAGTGGGAAATTTGGAAAAAATATATGTATTTTTTTGTATATATCCGTAGTATCTAAATTGAAAAATAAATGTAAATTTATTTTAAATGAATACTAAAATTTTAAATGAATATTTTTTTAGAATTAAAGCTTCTATCATACGAGTATTATATTAAGAGTATATAGT
>NW_017536063.1:444803-445814 GCF_001853355.1 Bactrocera latifrons | reverse complement strand
AAAAAAATTAAAAAAAAAAAAATATTGTCTAAGCAAAAAATTAAAGCTTAAAAACATAACTGTAAAAGAAGCAGAAAATAATAATTAAATGTAAACAGTTAGAAAAGTGTCCTCTTCGAACGCATAACAACCGCAATTTGCATATGTTTATACACACACACACACGCATACATATAATTGCATAATTCATACGACATGCTTGTATAATTACATACATACATACCGAAATATATACATAAATATGTACATTGTAAATTGTGTAACGAAAATCAGTCGCGCAAAGATAGCAATTTTCTTTTACCACACACACACACACACACGCATACGATACACACACATAAACGAGATGGAAAAAATCTACAAGCTGCTCTTCTTCTTACAACAAGAAAAATGAAATATTATTAAATTGTGAAACATATTTACTTACGAAATCGTAACAATATATATATATATATATATATATATACATATAAGCATATATATGTATATATATGTAAAACTTTATATATGTATATGTATAACTAGCAACTAATTTACAATTTTCTTTACAAATTTGTCTTTCCAATTATGATTTTTTAGTTTAATATTAATTAATGAATTATCCTCTCAAAATATACATACATACATGCATATGTTTATACATCCATTGAACTATGGGTACACATAAAAAGTTTTGTTTTTGCTTTTCACTTTTAAGCGTCTTATAGTTTCATAATTTGTAATGCTAAATGTACTGAGAGAAATTGGTTTTTCATTTGCAACAAAGTAAGTGTAACAATAAAAGTAATAAGAACTATAATAATAATAACAACAACAACAAAGATTATGATAAACGTGAAAACAGTAAAGGCGTAAAGAGAATAATTTCATTAATAAAATGGAAAAACTGTAACAAAAAACGCAAAGTGTTCTCATTTAGCAAAGACTTATAGGGAGGGCGATAGGGAGAGAGATAGAGATAGAGATGGAGATGGAGATGGAGATGGAGATGGAGATGGAGATAGAGATAGA
>NW_017536063.1:430614-444238 GCF_001853355.1 Bactrocera latifrons | reverse complement strand
GAGATAGAGATAGAGATAGAGATAGAGATAGAGATAGAGATAGAGATAGAGATAGAGATAGAGATAGAGATAGAGATAGAGATAGAGATAGAGATGAAGATGGAGATAGAGATAGAGATGGAGATAGAGATGGAGATGGAGATAGAGATAGAGATAGAAATAGAGATAGAGATAGAGATAGTGATAGAGATAGAGATAGAGATAGAGATAGAGATAGAGATAGAGATAGAGATAGAGATAGAGATAGAGATAGAGATAGGGATAGGGATAGAGATAGAGATGGAGATGGAGATGGAGATGGAGATGGAGATGGAGATGGAGATAGCGTAGATTAGGAGTTATACTTTGTTGTAGCGACAGAAAACATCCTAAAGCAAAATCCGGGTATGTTTCTATTACGTAGACTCGACCCTCTTGGGAACTCTTCATTTACATTGACTATCTCAATACTTCTATTATTCTATATTGACCCCTCCAACGTTCCTTCTGTTATGATTAGTCTAAAATATTGACTGCATAATCGAATTTAAAAAAGGGGGAAGAAAAAATACAAAAAAATTGTTCAGCTATATGTTACAGTGGTCCAATCTAAAAAATATTTTCGAAGATTGTTGCATTGCTTTTGACAATAGTACATACCAAATTTCGTGAACATATCTTGCCAAATAGCAAATTAAAGATCGATCAGTTTGTATGGCAGTATTTTATAGTTGTCGGATATCAGCGATACCGATAAATATGCAGCTTTATTGGGAGAAAGCCTTGTGTGAAACTTTTCATACCAATATCTCAAAAACTGAAAGACTAGGGATTATATACTACGTAAAAAATTTTTCAATAGGGTTTTTCAAAAGTAGACCTATAGGTACAATACGGCATATTTCTTCCCACTCTTTGAACATTTCTCTTTAGTAAGGTTTGTCCATTTCATCACGAAAAGATAAATGATCCAAAGACAAGTCGAAATTATTAAAATTCACCACGGAAATTCGAAGTCAGTGACCTTAATCTTGAGAACGCTACGTCCAATTTTGGTCGTTCTAATCATCCTGTCAGATCAACAATTGGGCGTCTAGTAGAAAAACTTAAATCAACAGCCGCAGTACAAAATGTTCCCCTGCCAGTGAGATAAAGAAGTGCTCGTAGTGTCGAGATTATTGCTGCTCCTGCCGCATCAATTGAGGAAGAACGAAATCAGTCGCCAACACGTCGTTCTCAAGTTGCGTTGGGCATCTCAGTGACGTCAATGGGACGAATTTTTTGGCCTCTTTCCTTTCAATGTCAAACTGAATGCATGTTTTTGAATTGGGCTGAGCAACAACTTGAAAATTATCTGGATTTTCATTGAAAAATCATCTTTAACGTTGAGGCTCACTTCTAGCTGAATAAGCAAAATATGCGTTATTGGTTAGGCAACACGTTTTCCATGCACCATTGCATCTGGAAAAAATTATGATGGTGATGAAGACCGACACGTTACTGTGAAAGGGTATCGCTACCGCTCCTTGTTAATCATATATTTTTGGCCCGAATTGGTTGAAATGGACTTGGACAATATGTGGTTCCAACTGGAATGTCACAATCGATATTGAAAACCAAGTTTGATGAACGTGTTATCTCACAAAATGCCCTAATCAATTGGCTGCCTCGGTCGTGCGATTTGACGCCGTAATATTTCCCGTGGGGCTACGTCAAGCAATGGTCTATATCAACAAGTAATCGACGAATGATGAACTTCATACAAATATCGACCGTGATTTTGCAGCAGTATCTGCCGATTTATGCTTGAGTACCGTCGAAATTAGGTTTAACGTCTGGTGGCGACCATCGAGTTCCACACATAACGCCATCGAATGTACTTTCCCAAGAGTACAGAATGTCATTGAACTCGCTCTTATTTAAAACCCCGTTGTATACAGACTGAGGTCATAGCTAAATCGACGCTCCCCTGCTTATTTATACATATTATGACTTTAAAAGACTTCGTAGCAAACTTACATACAATGTTCAGTTTATCTTGGATAACAAATTTTCAAAAAATTGCTCACTGAATTATCTGAATTTAATTAATTTTATATCTGACCAAAGCTGTTGGCTATTGGTCTAAATAACAAGTTTTTCATCATTAGAGATCTAGCTGCGTTGACTCGAATAGGTATCACTTTAAGTCGGTCCCATTAACCGCTGTCGGTTCTCCAATGTTTGGTTAGAGTTTCGGTTATATTACCACTCTTGAAATTCAAAACGGCTGATAAAAAAATTTCAAGGTTCGGTATTTTCAAAAATCCAAACATCGTTGAAGTGCTTACATCTCTTCTACAATTATAACCTTAAGTTTTTCGGTAGAATAGAACAACTATTTATCGTCGAGATATTGCTTATCTTCTAGTGCAAGATAATTTTTTCTTTTCAGCTCAGCTTTAGTTCCTCAAGTATCTGAAGTGGTTGCTTTTGAAATTTAAACCGTATTGAATATTATTTAATTATAGTTCGCGAATGGATTTAGACATTTTCAATATCATATGCGGCAGAAATCGTTTGTTAGCTAGATTGAAATCTTAATCTAATAGAAATGAGAAATAATTATTAAGCTAAAGGCTCAACCAAAAACAAAGCGAAAGTACAATAGAAACCGATAAGTTTGCGCAATTCCCCAAAATAATACGTCCTTACACAAGGTGTGTATCTTTGCTAAAATAATATTTATAAAAATAGTAATATAGTACTTGGATTGCCGGCCGAGCTATTCAAAGTTCTGCGAAAGATTTATGGTCCTTTGCGCGTTGGCCACGGCGAATATCGCATTCGATGGAACGATGAGCTGTGTGGGATATATGACGACATTGACATAGTTCAGCGAAATAAAAGACAGCGGATACGATGGATTGGTCATGTTGTCCGAATGGACGAAAACACTCCAGCTCTGAAAGTAATCCCCGCCAGGGGAAGCAGAGGAAGAGGAAGACATCCCTCCGTTCGAAGGACCAAGTGGAGAAGGACCTGGCTTTGCTTGGAATATCCAATTGGCGCCACGTAGCGAAAAGAAGAAACGAAAGGCGCGCTGTTGTTAGCTCGACTATAATCGCGTAAGCGGTGTCTACGCCAGTAAAGAAAGATGAGAAAAGATAGAACTTTATTTCCTAATTCTTTTATTTTTTCTTAGATATTTAATAACAAAATTGTACAAACATATAGTTAAATAATTAATTAACCACACCAAATATCACCCGTTTTAACCCTCACACCAGCTGATCTCATTCCCTTCCCCTGTTTGAAGTTCCACTTTTTTATAAACTCGATCTCATGAATGGCTTTAAATGTTGCGCAAATGACGCCGGCACATCCCTCTGGTTTAGTGGGCTCTTCTTAGCAGCCTCAAAGATACGTTCGTAGACATTGCCATCATAACAACCTAAAACTGAACTCAAAACCTTATCATGAAAATCGAAACCATCACAAATGGCAACGAGATTCGGACGCAGCTCAGCGAGCACCGTTTCGAGGCGATCCTGCAGCGAGGTCAAATGATCGTCGGTCAAATGAATGAACTGCACATATTAAAGAAGAAGTAAGTAAAGATTTAAGAATCAGAGGTTACAATAATAAATAACCCGTAATATATCGGCCATATGCCGTTGAACCGTATGCACCAGATAGAGTTCGAGCAGCTGCTCCAGTAAATTATTCAGTGATGCGGAACGGTTTCCACGGTTTTGGGTAACTTCTTCAAAGAAATTGTTAGCCACGAAGGCGCGCCCATGAAGCTGGAAGAAAGCAGTAAAAAGTATGTGATAAGCAAATATAAGTGATGCGATGTCAGATAATGTCATGTGATTTGATGAGAAGCACGAGTGGTTGATTGCATAAAAATAGTATTTATAAATTTAAATAGTATTATGACATTAAAAATTAATGATGCGCTGTAATGTCGCATGATGTATGATCATGCGAAAGATGTGATGTGATATGAAGAAATGATCAGATAGGGATTAAAATAAAATCAATTTAGTAAAATATATATTATACCAAAAATGTCAGTGACGTGATGTGCTATGATGTGATGTGAGATATCATGTGATTTGAGCACGTGATGTGATCCAAAAATATATAGTAAAGTTTAATAAAATGATAATAAATGTTATAAATAATATAAAAAATTAGATGTAACTTTATTATAAAACTCTTTTGATCACATGATTTAAAATATAATAAAAATTACGAATTGTTTGAAGTTCGGTCACATAGTATGTATAAACTAAATGAAGTCATAAGCAAATAGTCAAATTTAAAGTTATTTTATTCGTATTAAACTACCTCAGCTGCATGAGTCAGCTCTATGCCAGTCACGTTGAACGCATCCGGTGGCGACAAGCCACTCTCCAAACGTCTGGTAT
The DNA here is from genome assembly GCF_001853355.1 of Bactrocera latifrons. Lineage (NCBI taxonomy): Eukaryota > Metazoa > Arthropoda > Insecta > Diptera > Tephritidae > Bactrocera > Bactrocera latifrons. The sequence continues at coordinate 439,844 of NW_017536063.1, read as the reverse complement.
AACTTTTACTAGCGATTAGAGTCTTGCTAAGATAACAACATAACATCAAGAAATATAGCAACTAAATAAAATAACATAATAAGCTTACTTCATGGCCGAGTACTGCAGAGCCTGCACCAAGCACTGCCAATCGCCGGTCCATTCCGGAAACTCATGCCAACTGGCGCACACACCCAAATATGCCATGGTAGGCATGAGCGGCTTCCCGCTTAACATATCGCCCCAGGTTTTCAACAAAATCTTACCAACTTGTAGATACAATACCGAATTCTCACCCTCATAGGTGCAAGCCGCTGTGGCCCAAGTAAAGATGTTTCCAAAATTCGCCGAGGCCAAGTAACCATGGCCGCCGCAGGCGAGCCGCAAGCGTTCAATACCAAACGTTGAGTCGTACGTGCAAGACGCTTTCAACGTGCACGCCAAGGCATGTAGCTCCGGCAGGCGCGAGTAATCACTGAGACCGACAGCCAAAGCGGTTTCCTCATACATTTTATTGAGCTTGACACCGGCTAAACGATACGCAATGGCTGTAACAATCTCCGGCACAATTTTCATCTGTTGCGTTATGTGATCCAGCACTTGCGGTTCCGGTTCGCTTTAAGTAAAGAGGTTAAGGTTTAGTAAAGTTAAAATCGGATGGCAGCTACAGTCACTTACTCCGGTTTAATGGGACTCTGACGACGCACAGCCGAGTAGCGTGTCGCTATGGTCGCCGCCATTGCATGAAAACCGCTGTTGACCAACACAATCATACAACGTACAAACACCATGGGAAAGTAGGCCAACTGTGAGACTGGAGACTTAACGAAAGTGCCATCCGGCCGGACTTTGGCATTCTTCATCAGCATATTTGTGCGCGGTATACGCACGTTGGTTAAACCCAAATAGCCGTTATTCACAGCCTGCAAACCGATCTTTTTGCCAATATCGCCGATATCAATGCCCGGCAGTGGCTTGTGTGTTTGCTCATCGCGCACCTGCAAGAAAAATAACTGCAAACCCATTGGTTCGTCATCGATGTAGAGCTGTGCCACCACAATGCAATGGTTGACGGTATTACCCACTGGTGTAATGGCAAGGTTGCGGTAAGTATGCTTGGACTTGACAGAAGGCTCTTTAATACTCACAACCACCGGGCCACCATTTGTACGAGGTCAGCTTTGGTGTGTTCAGCACAAATTCATCGGCTTGGCGATCGTAATCAGCGCGCGTTTCCAATCCCCGCAAATAGGTGCCGTGACCAAGCTCCGTTTGTACGTAAGTACCCAAAATCTCGCAGTTATCTGCTCGACGACCGAATTTCTCATACTGCTCGGGTGTACCCTGATTTTTAAGCGCACGTGTGAACATTAGAAAATGCACACCCATCGGCGTACCGCCGGGCATCAGAGTCGTACCCATTGGTCCGGTCATGAGAGTGCTTTTGAAATATATTGAGATAGACAAAATTGAATACATATATTTATAACGAGCCTATGTGGTTTAAGAAAGTGTTTCAATATTAAAAACACTATATAATATATAGCTCAGAAGGAGGTTGACCTCATAAAACCTAAAGATTTTCCCAAGCTTGGATCAGAACATTTTTTCTTTAATGGAATTTTTATTTAAGTTTTAAGTTTTTATTTAAGTTGAAGCATTTTGTAGTTTTAAGATCTTGCAGAAGGGGAAGGGCAGCTGACCCTTGTGGCTTCTCTTAAATGAGCCATGCTTCTTTTTGACCCATTCCAAGTATATCCATTATCAAGACAAATCTGACATGCTCTTTTCGTACAGTTTTCGTTTGTGTTTCGAGTACTTAACTTAGGTAACATTTCCACTTACTGATAAACTTCTAAACCGCCGGGATTCACGCGCTCTTGCATAGCTCTCACTTTAGTAATTGCGTTTACGCATTGCTCAACTGTGCGATTGTAGTAATCTTCGTATGATAGATAATCCAATTCGACAGGGTCGGGTAAGTCTGCAAATAATTCCTCCTCTGCAAAGAAAAAATTGGTTTAATAAATTAAAAATTATTACTCTGTCCTTCTATTCAACAAGTTCGCCGATACCTCGGCAAGAATTGAACTTAAAAATCGAGTTGTCATTACAATCACAAAGCAATTGAACAAAGTTCTACATATTTTCGGAAGTATTTAAAAGCTTTAAGAAGTCTTTACACACATGGAGCCGAAAATAATAAAATCTTCGAGATTGCATTGCTGAAAAAAAGTTTCTAGGTGGAAACAATTATTCGAGACTAGAAGTTATGACATTCTTTGGGTTCGTACACTAAGGCACTCAACCTAAATCATAGAATTCAAAGAATAATCTAAATAAATTGACTAAACTATCGAACCTTAAGTCGACTGAACATATATTTTTAATGTCCGCAAATTACTTTTTGGATTATTGGCTACATATTCCGAACGTGTTCGTTACCCCCCAAGGTCATTCCGTCATAAGAAAGCTCTTACCTAGTTGATTTGGCCGAAGATGAAGCCATGTGTAGAAATTCAGGCAAGTGTGGAAAGCTCTCTGAACGCCATTTACTTCGAAGTGGCCAGAAACGATTCTTTTACATATGGCCCATGTAGCTCACGACTTCCGATCTTAGACTAAGTATCCTCTGGGTCGACAAAAATCATCCGTTTTTAGGCAAGCTGAAGTGAGTAGGAGTGAGTCATCCCTCCCCGGCGTTTGGGACCCGTTACGTAAAAAAGCACACCAATGAAAAGATCAAAACAATCTCGGATGAGAGTTTTTATTCGACTATAACTTCGTAAGCGATGTCCACGCCAATAAGGAAGAAGATTTAGCAGAGTTGATATAATATATAACCTGATTGCTTTGGAAAGGATCATCGGAGCTATTAGTTCCATACTATGGCAGCAATTCAAAGTCTTCGAGATGCAAATGATTACAATTTTCATATATTACGATTTGATCAATGCAATTTTGTTTTACCATCAATCAACAGGAAGAATTTCTCTTACTCTCTCTTTCTCTCCCGCTATGTGAGAGGATTGACTTAACTATCATCAGGATCGTTGCTGTTGACGAGACTTGGTTTTACGCATACGAACCTGAAACCAGCAACCAATCAAGCGAATGTAGTGCAAAAGTGTAAGCAAGACCGCAAAACCCTCGACAAGGTCAATCAAACTTCAAGTTCACGTTCCCTTAATTTTCGTGGTGTGCAGCATAATGAATTCCATCAGCCTTACATTTTTTACACAGTACTTTTTTCACATATAACAACAACAAGTTGTAATTGAATTAATGAAACGATTTAATGCTCGCAAAAATGTGGAATAAGAAAGCAAATTATCCAAACAAACGCCAAGCCTGATTTAAATTTCGGAATAAACGGCACAAAGCCGTGTTTCAACACTTAATTGCTTGACTAGCGTTTTTTATATACTTACATACGCACTTCGACATACATACATACATACGTATTTCTTCATTAATTTATTTTATTTTTTGTTTAGGTAATTGAAGTTTGAGTTGTTGACTTTTGCCAAACCGAGTATATACATACATACATAGATATGGATATGTACGCGTGGCATTCACATGTATGTAAATATTTACTTTGTATCTAGAACTTTTTGTGCAAAGGTTAAGAGTTCAATTGCTTAACCATGAAAATCGAGATATCCAGGTGTAAACGCATACACACTTTAGTAATGGTAGTCTCATTCATAAAACAGCTGAAATTTGGAGTTGACATACATATACACTATTACTACCAAATACAGTCTTTTCATGTAAAGCAAGCTCTTTTTCTATTCTCATCTTTGACTATCGCGTTTTCAAATGGGGATAATATGATTTCTAAGCGCCTTTTGGGCCAAGTGTTGCTGAGGACCACAATTTGTCGATTCCAAGACGTTATTATGAATGGGGAATGTCTCAAACCACAATCTGTGGAACCTTGGCAGAAGATTTCTGCTTGCATCCATATAAAATTGTTCTCACTCAAGATGAGGCTCACTTTCATCTCAGTGGTGCGGTGAATAAACAAAACTGTCGTTGCTGGTGCGAAGAGAATCCACAAATCATACATGAGCCACCATTAAATTCAACTAAATTGATAGTTTGGTGTGATTTTTGGTCTGGTGGAATCATCGTTATGAACTTATTTCAAATTGAAGCTGGTGACAGCGTTACTGCCAATGTAGAACAGTATAGATCGAAGATAACCAACTTTTTATGGCCGCATTTGGAAGAAGTCGATCTTGACGACATCTGGTTCCAACAAGTCAGTGTTATATGTGGCACACATAGGACGTGCAACAATCGAATTATTGCGCGAAGAGTTTGAAGATTCGATTATTTCAAGAAATGTTAACATTGAATGCCCTCTAAAAAGTTGTGATTTAACACATTAGACTACTGAAGTGATTAGACTTTAGCAGCAAGTCTGGTTTTCTCTTCAAGCTTTAGAAGTCAATATTGAATTAGTGCAAAAATTACGCCAAAATTTAATTCATCGAATTCGTTCCTGCAAAAGAAGTCGTGCAGCTCTTTTGAATGAGGTCATATTCAGAACTTAATTGTATCGATTGTACTTCCCAATTAGTGAAAAAGAACACATCACTATTATTGGAAAACCCTGTATGTGATATCAATTAGACACGAGATTAGTTATAAAGTCTCAAAGCTCAATTTTGCCAAAACGGTTACTAATTACTTATGTTTTTGAAATGTATCATAATCCTAAGCGCAGAGTGCAGAGTTGTGTTTAAACAAAAAAGAAACGAACGCAGAAATATGGTTACATTTGTAAAAAATCCGAGATTACATTGCGCTCTTTGTCTTGGTTGTTTTTCTAAATTTATTTAACCAGAAAAACTTTCAGAAAACTTTGATCAGCAGTTACCATTGTGAGAACGTAGAGAAGCAGAAACATCAGAAAGATGGCAGAGAATCTCAACAGCTCTTATAGAACGAATCAACAATTTTGGTTGTTGTTTTGGGTATGAAGCGTGTCCATGATAGACTCATACCTAAAGTCCTGACTCTTTTGCAGAAAGAACAAGTAGAAGTTAAAAAAAGAGATCCTTGACATCCCAGCATTGCAACAATGTAGCAAATGATGCACAAGGAATGAGCGGAATTGAAAAAAAAAACACTTCAAAGTTAGTCAAAAATCAAGGTTACAGTCAGCTGAATGGAACGATTCGGCTCTCAAACAACTGCTTAGGGACAGTACAATCAAGTGGTATACCGACGGCTCGAAAACGCCGGAGGGATTTCCCCCTTAGGTCGTAGGACCACGCACAAAACTCTCCAAGCCTATGGGTAGTTTTCTGGGAATATACCAAGCAGATGTCCTTGCTGTTACTCAGTATGTAGAGTTAAACCTCCAACGTAACTATATACTAAGCGGCTATCAAAGCGCTTTCTGCATACGAAACCAAATCGCTATTGGTGCAGGAGTGTATAGGTCGACTGAATAGTCTATCAGAACGTAACCAAGTGCACCTTATTTGGGTGCCAGGTCACAAAGGTATAGTCGTGATTGACCTGGCTGATGAGCTTGGCCACTAACAGCATCCACTAACATGGTAGGAACGGATCTTTTCATTGCGGTTGGTCCCCACACCATAAAGGAGCTACTCCGCAAGTATGTAGCAGTGGGTAGGGAGAAGCATTGGCAACAACTCTTGGGCATGCGCCATGCCAAGTTTCTAATGGGTGATTACAACCTTAAAAGGTTTAAATATGTAATCAACCGCCCAAGGGAAAAACGCAGACTACTTGTCGCCTGTACACTGACCATTGTAACCTCAAGAAGCACTTATTTAACATTCTTGTTGAGCAAATTGCCGATCCTGCGACTTGGAGTCTGAAACACCAGAACACCTGCTAATCAACTGCACAGCGTCTGTAGGCGCTGGATAAAGGACCTTGGATCTATTTTTCCAATTAGGGATCACATCGGCTCAATAGAACCTGGCAGTATATTAGAAGTTATCAAGTTGTTGGGGCTAATTGAGACGTTGTGACTTAGGAGAGGGCATCATGAATCATAGGTCGCGGTGCAATTCTCACTTACTTATCGAATCTATGGTAATGCTTTTCGTCTTCTTTGATTACCGTGGTGTGGCTCACATTGACTTGAATTCACATTCAAATGGTACATAAGGTAGTTTTGAGACGTTTTCGTGAAACTGTTTTCAATGTAAATATTTTTTGAAGTAAACAGGTGGCTTTGTGGTCAGAAAATACATGGACTTTTCACCCCTATAATGCGCCGTCACATTCTGGTTTGATTGCGACTGATAAGATTTAATCGAAGATAAAAAAATGTTCCAATACCAAAAAAAATGTGTTAACAGTTCGGTTTTCGCTCACAGTTTAAATGCACCTGTCCGGTTTAAATTTGATCGAATGGTAAATGGTGAACCATTTCGAGGCTCACTACTTTGTTAAAGAAAAAACACAGAAACTTCAAGTTTAATGGAGAATGTTTATTATCATTCGAAAGAATATTATCTCTTTCAAATGTTGACCGCGCCTACGTTTCAGATGGTCCATTCGATGAGTCCAATTTTCGATGACTCCTTCGAACAAGGACTGAATCGGGATAAAGCGGGTTTGTCCACATAGACATTAGATTTTACATATCAAAACAGGAAAAATTCTTTCGGTGTGATATTATACAATCTTGGTGGTCAATCGACCGGCCTAAAATGTGAAATTATTCGCTCAGCGAAGTGTTCTCTCAAAAAATACATTAATTTATGCGTTGTGTGCGAAGTAGCGGCGTCTTGTTGAAGCCAAATCTCGCCGAGATTACCAGCTTCAATTTCAGCCATCAAATAGTCGGTTATCACGGCGCGATGACGTTCTCACTGACATAAGTTTTGAAGAAATATGGACCGATGATTCCAGTCGCCCACAAACCACGCCAAACAGTTTTATTTTTTTTTTTTTCTGTATAAAATGTCAGCTCTTGAATCTTGCTTGTAGGTTTTGTAAGGTCTATTATTGTATAAAAAAAGAGTTATACATATATTTCCCAATTAACCACTGATTATGATATACTATATTACACCGTGAGTAGTACTTAACCCAGTTATTACACTTATACCTTGTCAAATATAATTTACGAATCACATGAAATTACTTATACTTATTACTAATCTCGAACAACTTTGAGTTGATTGCATTAATTAGAGCTTCACTTAGCAGAAGAGAAACAAACCAACAAGATTTGCATTGTAAGCCACGATTGTGGGCTGCAACAGCACCGACAGTATCAATTAATACTAGATTAAGTGCATCTCTATACATATTTGTATACATGTACTATATATGTACATATATATATGTATATATTTATCTAATGCTTAGTATAGTATTAACAGCACATTGAACTCGCTGTTTTCTTTTCTAACAACTCACCAGCTAATCTTTTCAATTGCAAAAAGCTTTCACCGTCATGAATAAAAGCGGTGAACTCCTCCACATCGAAAGTGGCCTTCCTGCGTTCATTCACCAAATCGGGATTAACAGTTTTTGGTATGGTCATTTTGTTAAAAAATTTTGCTGCACTACTTTTTTTAACGCCTACAAAACTTCGAATATTTTTATTAAAATGATCACAAACAAAACACACGTAGAGAGTAATAAACACGCCGCGAACGAGCTCCAACAGTCCACTACGGATAACAGCGTTTGACTGGCGGTAGCTGCCCGCGTTGAGATCGTTTATTGTGCCTGATGTTGCTCAACGACTTGAATATATTTTTGTACTTTGGTATTTTGTGTCGATATTTGGAGATACTTGAAATGCTCTTTGTTTTTTGGAGCTTTACGAGCGTACTGTGAAGAGGCTGAATTGAGAGCAAAGCGTTACGGCTTGTCTCCTAAACTTTTTAGTTTATATATTTGTGCATATTATTGACACCCAAATATTTGCACAGTGTTTTCCAAAAGCGTTTTTCAAATGACTGCACTTCTACTGGCTGCCGGTCGCGGGCACTGAAATAGATTAGTGATGTGATTGCCAAGTGTGGTGTATGACTTCCCGAATCCCGAAACGAGACTGACGTTGGTAAACCCATGCGATGATCTAGACGAAAGCACAAAAGCACGGTAAGGAAGGTCGAAACGCATGAGCTGAGAGTTTTAGATGACTGTAGGAATTGTTAAGAGCAAGGTACCAGAAAAACAATGAAGCAGCTCTTGTTCTGCATTCGCAAAGTGACGATTCAAACTTTTGGCGACCCTTTGATTTGAGACACTGGAAGAGGAATCGTTAGTGAGGCCACAGAACTTATTGAAATTCGCTTCAAGCGCTTGCATACTGAAGGATAACTATCCCTAGTACTCGACGGCATTCCATCTGGTATCGCTGAGGATTAAAACTAGTATATGAGTGGCTTATTAGCCTAACAGACTAACATAGCCTAACCATACCTTTCCATTTTCAGAGACTCCTACATTTGGTGGCGAAAAAACAACTGATCTCTCAAAAGTTTGATGTTCCTAGTAAGGCGAGTATTCTTTCTCTCGATCCAGTTAAAAGCTTTCAAACAGTTTTAGAGCTCACAAAATATGTACCCGGACCAGATGTAGCTGCTTGCTAATAACCTTGAGTCTTAGTGGCTAAGTTTCGAAGAGGATTTCGAATAACTAAGATAAACCAATCTGTTCAACATAGAGTGGTGTTAAACGAAACGGGTTAACTTATATTGACATTTTAAACATTGGATACTTTTCTTTTTTTTTAGACACTTCATTATGCTGTAACGATTCCGGATATACCAGTATGATTTTCGACAGATTTTAAAAGCAACAACCATTACATAAAAACTGAGATGAGAATCAATTGTCTTTCCTTTTGCAGTGACGATATATTGAATGAAGGTGTCATATTTCCGCTGCCTACACATCGAAAAACTAATAACACGCAAGAGAAATTTAACGAAACCACAATAGGGGTATTCTCTTGCTATTGCAAAACCCTTGTACGGTGCACGAATTGCAGATATTTCCTCTTGGTGCACCGGCACAACAACAAACACACGCAGAGAATTGTTTGCAATGGCTGTGAAATATGTCAGACCAAAGCCCATGTTTATTCTCGTGCAATGACACGTAATGCAACCCTGTGCTAGCTGTCATTTTACTTACATATATATTTGGACGTTAAATTGTTGAGGCAGGAAAATTTTAAATAGATTTTATAATTTTTATTTAAATTATAAAGATTTGTTACAGTTTTTTTT